>NC_056725.1:717774134-717951634 GCF_019279795.1 Protopterus annectens | reverse complement strand
CCTTTGGTGACCCTCTTAAAGAAGTACACCAGATTTAATAGGAATGACCTTTCTTAGCAAAGCTAAACTGTGATGAGTTCAGCCTTTGCAGGTTTCCTGTTTTCCATGGACTTACATATGAGGCAACATAAAGTTGAAATAGTTGTCGCCAAACTTAGGGAGCCTTTGACAAGAAAACCTAGATATCCTATAGTGATAGTAAAGATATTTTGGAAATTTTATGACCATTTGTCTAAAGTAGAGGAATGTGGAAACCAAGAAAGAGCACAACTGGAAATATTTATGAAAGACTTTATTCGAAAGTTAGAGGAAAATGAGGCTCAACAACTAATAGTTAAGATAGGAGGAGATGAGCTAAAAATGATGATATATAATCAATTGCCAGGTGAGTCTCCAAGAACAGATGTCGTCCTTGTAGACGTTTGAAAGATAGAAGGGAAGCTTTTGTTTAATAGCATTTTAAAACGTGTGTGTGTGTGTCGGGGGGGCATCTTAGAAGAAAGCTGTGGTGGCTGTATTACCCAAAAAGGGTGAAGACCCATCTGACCCAGCTTCATATAGAACCCATTTCAATTTTAAACCATGATTGTAAAGTGTTCATTGTATACTAGCTAAAAGAATGGCACATGTTGCTGAAATTGATAGATACAAATCAGTGCTATTTTGTGGAGAGGAGGCAAAAATTTGACAAATTAATAGAACAATGATGATCAACAGGGATGTATATTGTAAGAAAATACTACTACTGTCAGGGGGGTTTGATGCAGAGAAAGCATTTGACAAAGTAAGCTGGTATTTTATGAGTAGATCAATGGAAACATTTGCATTCCCTGAAAAAATTATAAGATTATTTAGGAGGATATATGAATGATCAGTCGGAAGAATTAAAATGGGAAGGTTCCTTTCGGATAAGTTTTATTTGAATAGGGGAATCATTATTTGCTTTACTTTTAGAACCTCTGGCAATGAAAGTAAGGGACTCAGAAATTCAAGGAAATAATTTGTATGACCATTAAGAAAAGTAGGTTTTATTTGCAGTTGGTATTCTCTACTATATAAATCCAGAGAAGGTCCTTTTGGTATTGTGGAACATTCTGAGACAGTTACATATCTTTTTAGGATATAAAATTAATGAATATGAATCAAATGCTATAGCCATAAATTATATACCCCCACACAAATTGGTTCAGTAATACCCATATTTATGGGGGTATGATAAGATGAAGTATTTAGGATTATGGATTAAAAAGACGTGTTATGGCAGCTAAGGATACGTAGGAAAAGACTAAACAAAGGATAATACAAAAACTGAAAACTTGGAATCTCTTGTTTATGAATATGGATAGTAAGATACAAGCAGTGAAAACGTTTTTTTAGTCCCTTTAGTTTTTTATACAGATTAGGCATATTTTATTAACCATTGGAGAAGTTGTGGACAATTATTAATAAAGACTCGAAGGAATTTATTTTGGAGGGGAAGAGGACAAGAGTTAAGTGGGATATGTTGATCCTTACAAAATAATGAGTTGGTTTAGGATTATCTGATTTAAGGGGATATTGTAGAGCTACACAGTTAAGGCTTATATACACAAGTAGAAGCTTATAATTGATAGTGGAATGGGATGATGAAGCATGGAGAGAGTATAAGAAATAATGAGAGTAGGATTTTGGATGCAAATTCTTGAGGAGAATAACAACCGCCACACAGAATATTATATTCATAAAGTTGTAGAAGGTAGTCTAAGAACTAAGTCAACATGGGAATGGAGAAAGGAAATCTTGCCAATAAGGATGTCAGCAAGTAAGGGTACAAAAATAAGTAAGAGGAGGCTGGAATATTCTGGAGAAAACTGACAAGGGAACTAGGGTATTGGAAGCAAATAACTAGAGAGGGAAAGGTAATAGAGTGGGAGGAGGTCAAAAAGAAGTTTGGACTGCAGGTTAGAGACTGCCTTCCCTACCAGGGATTGATAACAGTAGATTGGCTAAGAGAATGGGATAAGGGAGTTTTTTTTGTTGAATTAAGATTATAAGCTCCTGTGGAACGGGGATAATTAATAGGACATATAAAATATTGCATGATTACTATAAGGATCGACCACAGGAGGTTAGAAAAGATTGGAAAGAGAGACTGGCAAAAGCAATTTACAAGAGAACAATGGAAGGACATAGTTATGGCTTCCAAGTATGTGACAAAGTCCCGAACATTTAGGATTTTTGCATAGATATTTTTTATACCAAAAGAAAAAAGTCAAAGAATTTTTCCTCAGGTATATAGCAAATGCTGGAGGTTTTATGGGGAAGAAAGACATAACTGGGAACATGATTTTTGGGAGTGTAATGCACTGGTAGATTTTAAAAAATTCCTACAGCATACTCCGTCAGAAACATTGGGGAACTAATTGGCTGTAGCTAAGGAAATGATTCTTCTGAGCTGCGACATCGGATCTGGATGGCCTAAACATTGTAGGGCATCATTAAGTTTAACACTATTGGCTTCCAAAAAAAAAGCAGTTACATGAGAATGGAAATCAAAATGAGGGTGGCACAGTGGCACAGCAGATAACATTGTCACCTCACAGAAGGAGGTTTCCCGATTTGATTCTCATCTGGGGTGCCTTCTGTATGGAGTCTGCATGTCTTCCCTGTATTCATTTAGGTTTCCTCTCGGTACTCCAGTTTCCTCCTGCATTACAAAGACATGCAGTATAGGTGGACTGGATATTGTAAATTGGCCATAGTTGTGAGTGTGCATGTGAGTGTGGTGTGGAAAAACCACAGCGGCAGGGCTAGCCACCTGGCGGTGTAAACTTCGGCTCCAGATGATTGACCCCTTGTGCAAAAATGGATAAAAGGGGTTGTGGATGGATGATGGATGGATGGAAATCAAAATCTAAACTAACTGTATTTGAAGTATTGAATATTATAAAACAGATAAAAGAACTGGAATTGGGATCTTTAGAAAAGGGAAGGAGCAAATTACATAGAAATAAATGGAATTTGTGGGCACAATACATGTAAAATAATGTTCAGGAGGAGTGAGGTTTAAGGGAAGGCAGAAACTGAGCAATTTATGTGATGCTGGACTAAAGGACAGTTGTAAAGAAAGAAAACATGTAATATATAATGTATGTAAACGAAAAATATCTTTATATATTTTTTCTTTTAATGTATGTGTGCTTATGTCTTAGTGATAATTTAATAAAGATGTTAAAAATAAATAATTATCCTTAAAATGTTATGTATTTATCACTGATCTCTAAATCTATTTCCGGGTCAGAATGGGCATAAGCACAAATAAATTTATGCATTTATGTAGTTTGGATTTGGTCTTGTATGTTGTACTTCATTTCTCTCTAGGGACAATTGGCTGAGCACATATGATTGACTTCCAGTTCAGCTTTGAAGACTCGTGACTACAGAAAATTCACCATGGCCACACAGCAGTATGGGCTGCCATGCCCATTGCTGGAATAACCAACTGCAAGGTGGGCTGGAATATGTGTTACCTGTCCAACCTATATTTTACAAGGATGAACAATCAAATGGAGGCCTGGCTCAAGTGACTGAAGGTGTTACTAAAACTGACTATCGTATATCTGTCTGAACGTCATACCGTGCTAGAGCAAGAAAAAACTTTGACAGATGCTTGGAAAGAATTCCTTCTCAGGCAATGCCTGTTACTCTCCACAGGAGAGTCATTGTGCCTATGGAGTATTGCCTAAAACACATATTGAAGCATGTGTGGCTACAGCAATGTACAAGATTTCTTCCATGCACGCTTCTACAAATTGTAGTTACATAAGCATTTACTGTACACTAAACACAAAACCATCTCTTCCCCAACACAGACGTAAAGACATTTCTCATTGGACACTGCATTTACTCTTGTACCAACATGCTCATTTGGCACATCCTGCTGCAAATGTTTGATATACTATCTGCTGTGCTTAGGATCCTAGGGGGACCATGGACATTGCCCGTCAAACTTGAGTCATAGGTAAGTACTAGGCTTGCTGTCCTCTGGCGATTTTAAGCCTAGTCAGTTTCCCTTTTGGTGTTTGAATTAACCTATCCCATTTGTTGTTTGTTTGGCTATCTCATGGTCGATAATTATAGATTACCCCTAACCTGCTATCATACTGTAGATAATGTGAGGGACCTATGATAAAGCATTTAGGAGTTGCCTTTGTCCGTTAGTAGTACAGGTGTCAGTCCTGGGATACATTTTCTGTGTCTGCAGGTTTTTTGTAGATGGATAGTTAGGTGGAATAGTTAACAGTTTAGCACTGGAGTCCAGTCTACTTTGGAAAGTTGATAATGAACGTTTTTATAGTTTTCGTTAGTTTTTGGTCTGAAGGAAAGTTTGACTGGTTTTGTAGATAGTTGAGTTTCTCTCTGAAGTGATATAGTACAATGATCAAAAAGTGCTGGTGTCATGACTAACAGGTCTCTAAAAGTATCTTGGTTACTGATTATAATGACATATACTAGTTAATGACTTCCTTATTTTAGAATTGTAGTGATCTTTGGTCACAGCTAGCCATTCTTGAATGGTTTAGGTATTATGGTGGAGAACAGTTAAGATAAAATCTCCCAGAATAAATAATTTTGTTAGTTGGGACTGCTACTTTGATTATAAACATTAGTAGTCTAATTTTGGTCAGGGAAGAGTTGGGGGTTTTAAGGTAGATTACTGCAATGTGTAGAGAGTTTACCTTTTTCAATATTAAGCTGGCAAGTAGCCAGTTGAATTCATTATTAGAACTTGGGTGGTTTTGCAGGGATAAGGTTATGTCAGTATTGTCTTTGTAACACATTAGAGCACCCTCACCAGGTGTTTAAGCTGGTCAAACTGTTAAAGGTGTATTTGAACCCAGAGAAGTCTGTATGTAGGAAAGAAGTGTCAGACATGAGCCAGGATTCAGTTTCTACAAGTAATACCCTGCGTGTGTGTGTTTGGGAAAATAATACCATAACAATTAGATATGAATGTTTTAGCACTAGGGTAGGAGAGTTTGTGCAAATGTAGGCAGGTTAGGATGTGGTTAGGTGAGGTCATAGTTGTAGTGTATTGTGAGTGTGTCCAATCAGGCTAGTTTAGTGGTAGTGTTGTTACAGAAAGTGCTTTTGAAAGATATGATGCAGGATTAGGGTTAGGGGCAGGCTCCACCTTACTAATGCTTGTTAACCCTAACCATTCTTCTTCATCTTACCTTTCAGAAACCCTTTCTATAACACTTCAACTATTCAGACAAATTTAATCTGAATATGCAGTAAAGTTTTAGTGTTTCATTCACAAAAAAAAAAAAAAAAAAACAGTGTGTTTCTTTTTGTGATCCATTTTATTTTTGATTGAGTTATTCAGTGTGTTGAATTTCAGAATTATGGCATCAATTATTTTAGTTTTGATGACTCTGCATTTCTGATAAATTCAAAATATATTTAGATTTTCTGTCATTTTAGCTTCTCTGAATGTTATGTGTTTCTAATACTAGGACAGTAATCAAACCCATTTCTGAGTAAGTGTATAATTAAAGTTAATAAAAGTTGATGTTAGCCAAGTATGCCCATCTCACCACTCGCAGTATACCCAGAATTGCCTCCTTCTGCAGTTCATATCAAATTACATGTATTGGTAACATGTTTATGTACTCTTATACATTCTTTATTAGCCCGGTTGCTCCTACATTAGAACTGTGTGGGATAGTCTTCTTCACACTGATGTAGCAGCAGTTCAGCACCCAGTCAGTTTGCCAAAGCTCTAGCTCCCCTCCCCCTCACTCCCTCTGGTTGCTGATAGGCTGCACCCTTTAGGAGGGAAGTATATCAGTAACCAGAATTAGATCACTTCTCAGTATTTTCCTGCTGCCTAAAGGAGAAGCATCTCTCTAGCTGCAGAGGGACAGCAGTCGGTCAAAAGCTTCTACTAGATAAGACCCCTTTTGGTGGATCCCTTCCTCTCATAAGTATTTTTGTTGAATATCTGTGGTATTATTTTTGATTTGCCAAGAAAAAAAAAACAGCTGTTTGTTTTATTCCACCTTAAAATACTGGCTTCTGTCAGGGATTGTATGTGCTTCTGCACTGTTTACTTGGCTTATTTTTCAATTTTGTTGGAAAACTGTGATGTTATAAAAATATTTGGAATGTGGTTTTTAGTCGGAATGTATGTGTTTTCCTGCCTGTTGCTGTTTTTAACACCATTAGAATGTTTTCTTATTTCTGAGGTAATCAGTGGCGGATCCAGGATTTTGCAAAGGGGGGGGGGTGCAGTCTAGAAAGTCGACAAGTGAGGTGGGGAGGTGGGAAAGCAGAAAACTGGGGAAGGGCGATGTGAAAGGATCACCTTAAGATATCGTATCAGCATGTGTGAAAATGCAGCAACATATAGTCAGTTTTATATCTGCGGTAGTGGTGCTGCGGTAGTGTTGTCACCTCACAGTACGACATTGTCCTGTTCGATTCTCAGCTAGAGCGTCTTCTGTGTGGAGAGATGCGTGAATGGGCGTACCTTTGTTGAAGGTTGTGCATCAAAGCTGGCAACTCGGCACGTAAAAATCTACTGCCAATCATTAGCGGACCGGAGATCCGCTGTGGCGACCCCTAACCGAGAAAAGCCGAAAGACACAACAACAGTCAGTTGCATATCATTGGGGGTGGATTTAAAATAACGGTTAAACGTCTTCACCTCAGACACAAAGTACTGGGTTTGATTCTGACCTCAGCTTATTAGCTAGACTTATAATTACCATTCATGGTAGTTAGCCTAATATTCTCTCATATGATCCAATGAACCTGGTGTGGCTGTGTTTGTAGAGGTACATAACTCCTATACAGCACACAGCATATTAGCAGACATTACCAGTTGTTTTAAGACATACCTGGAAGATATGTTTGGTTGCCCGTGTGAAGTCAGTTCTTTTCTACAGCATACCTGACATAAGCATAATGATAACCTAGCAAAGAATCCCAGTGAAGGTGATATCACCTCAACAACACCCATAGCAAATGTAAGTAATTTAAGTAAATAAATAATTATTTATGTGAAGTCATAGTTCTTTTCTACAGCTGACATAAGCATTATAACCTAGCAAGAAATCCCATTGAAGGTGATATCACCCCTAAAACACCCATAGCAAATGCAAGTAATTTAAGTAAATATTGATTTATATGAAACCAGCAAAGGTATACTTTAAATAGTTTTATGTCTGTAAGTGAAGTTCAGTTAAAGAACATAGCAAGTTAAGGAAATACACATTATAAAAAAGTCCTCAAAACAAATAGTTAAATTATATGCAATGTATAAAACCAAATTTAACTGTAGCATTTCACAAAGGACAGTAACAAAATCAACTTTAATGCCTGAACAGCCTAATATGCAAAGCCATGGAAAGACTTATTAGGAAACAGGAGCCATCCAAACACAGATTCTGTTTTGGTTTGGATTTGTGAAGGGCAGGTCATGCTTACTGAATCTGATGGATTTTTTTGAAAAGGTCACCAATGCAATATAGGAAGGTAAAATGGTACACATTGCATACTTCGACCTAGCCAAAGCTTTTGACACAATCCTCCACTCAGGCATTGTAGAAAAGCTAAATAAACTAGGAATAAACTCCTATGTCACCTACTGGATTCCCACATGACTCACAGATAAGATGCAAGAAAACAAAATAGGCAACGTTACCTCCACAAAGAGATGAGCTACTGGTGGAGTCCCCAGGGTTCTGTGCTGGGACCTTTCCCGTTTAACATCTACTTCTCTGAAGTAAAAGCCAGTACCAAAGAGCTCTGGATGACTAAGTTTGCACATGACTACAAGTTAGGAGCTGTCACTGAATCCCCAAATTACACAGCCATCTTGCTATAAGGTTTGTCCCAAATAACTGGTGCCAGAATCATGCACCAAAATAAAATGCCAGTAAATGCATTATTGTATCCTTTGGAAATGATCTACCTCAGGGAACAACTATGATGACAATAAGAACTTAATAGACTCTTGTTTGGGATTTCGGAACTTATCTGGACAGTGACCTAATATTTGACCAGTATGTCGACTTATGTAAGAAAGTACTTCTATATTGAACATCTTAAAGAAATGGGTTATGTCTAGATCTAGGATGTCACTTCCCCCCCTTTACTCAGCCCTCGTTAGGCCAGTCATTGAGCATAATGCCCCCTTTGGCCTATATCTGTCCAGACACATGCAACTGGAATGCCCACAGAGAAACCTGCTAAACAATATGTCCTACATGGATTGACAAAGTCTGCCATTTGCTCTCTTCCACTGACTGACTCCCATAACTCTCAACCCCTCATCTACAAAATGTATAACATAATGTGACAATATGGAGCAAAAGGCGAACATTTACTAACACCTTCATCTAGGATGCTCATGGCATGATAAATAAAATAACTGTTTCCTCATACTTTGAGTTTTCCTGATTAACATGATTCAGTATTGTATACCATGGCAACAGTTAACACTCAAATTGACAAACTGAGGACTCATTCCTCATAATGAGATACAGCTGAGAGCTATGCTGCCTTTCCATCCCCAAACAGACAGCCACTTCTAGCCATCAGCTGTGATCACCAAACAGACTGCTTATACACATACATAAAATTGTTGGTTTTAACAGTTACAACATTCAAAGACTTCTTGGAAAGCCATCGATTTTAGTGTGATGTCAAACATAAGTTATGTAAATGAACTCCCTCTTTCTACAATTTGAGCTGGCATCAGACTGACCATATGCACACTATTAAACAGCCCAGCCTTTAGAGTCCTAAATGTGGAAAAATGTTTATTTAAACAGTAAAAATGCATGCTAGCACATATCCAGTTATTCCAACATCTTTCTAAGTTTATAAGAGTGATATTTAAAATCTTTCCCTATTTCTGGGCCTTTGTTCTCCCATTTTAGGTTTTACATACACAGAAATATTTCAAGCGTGGGCAATAATGCCCTTCTAGCCAGCCAATATACCAGAACAGTTGTTCCCATAATAAGTTCCAGACTATTCTTAAAAATATTTAACCGAGTACTTGTTTTAATGTAATTTGATAGTCTATTCCAAGCATCAGTTGCTCTCTTAGAGAAGCAATTAGTACATTTTTACAAATTTTTTATTAGATTTTACAAATCTACAAATCGCAGCTGATGCTCTGGCCTACCCAGTATCCATCTTGATTAACCGATCTCCGTCAGAAAGTTACGTTCCCACTGTGGAAAGTATCACATATAATTCCCCTCCACAAAGGCGGACCCTCCACAGAGCTAACCAGTTACCACCCCATAGCTATTCTCTCTCCACTCTCCAAAATACTAGAGAGATGCATACACTCTCAGGTCTCAGACTACCTCCTTACTAACAACCTCCTTTCCAATACTCAGCATGGTTTCCGACCAAACCATAGCACCACCACTGCCTTACTCTCCTTTACTAACACTATCCTTCAGCATAAAAACAATGGCTATGTCTCCTCTGCTACTTTCCTAGACCTATCTAAAGCATTTGACATGGTCCCACACAAACAACTTATCTCTGTCCTCAGTAACCTATTCTTCTCACAATCAGTCACCAACTGGTTACCTGTCTGACCGCCAACAATCCGTTGTATGGCAGAATGACATATCTCCCCAACTACCTGTCTCCATAGGGGTTCCCAAAGGATCCATCATTGGACCCCTACTCTTCTCTGTTTTCACCGATAATCTAGCCTCTGCCACCAAACATGGCACACTCATACAATACGCAGATGACTCAACCATCATCTGCTCAGCCCAGTCCCTATCCAAACTGCAAAAAGTCACACAGGAAGCCTTTTCCTCTGTTGAAACTTGGTTATCCGATGCCCAATTAATACTCAACCCAAACAAAACTAAACTACTCATCTTCCAACCCACCAAACATACTCAAAACAACTCTCATTTTAACATCACAGCAAAAGACAACACCAATATATACCCAACTGAACACACCAAACTGCTAGGAGTGGAAATAGACAATAAACTAAAATTTGACATTCACATATCCATGACCATAAAAAAAGTCCACAAAAAACTAGGAGTGCTATACAGAAATAAGCAACTTCTCACCAAAGCAGCAAAAATTTCAATAGCAAATTCCCACCTTATCTCCACCCTACTTTATGCCTCTCCAATATATACCAACCTAAGGCAATATGTTCTAAACAAGCTAGAGACCTGCGACAACAAAATCGCCAAATTCGCCACAGGGGCATCCTATCGTAGTCACCACTGTCTCTCACTTGCTGAACTGGGCTAGCTTGAACTCCCTCACCTCCTTCAATGGTATCAACTCTCACTCACCCACAAACTAGTAAACCATCCACTAAATGTCTCATCCCTCCAGAATCTACTTCAATCCTATCGCACCACCAGACCACTAAGATCCAGCAACAAAAATCACTTGCAGATCACTAAAGCCAATAACTCTGCTGGTGAAGCACTATTCTCTTGCTCCATAGCCAAAATATGGAACTCCCTCCCACCCACAATTACCTCCATACCATCATGCACCCACTTCAAAACTTTACTAAAAGCACACCTAAAAACATGCTGGCTATGCCCTTGCAACTCCCACTCTAATATCACCCACCCCATCCAACCACTACCTTTCTTTCCACTCCACTAACTACCTTGATTATAGCAAGCTCAGATGCTCATAAGCCTAGTACTTATTATACAGCAGGAACTTCTTATTGTAACATTTGTTAATGTCTGTTATGTACTTCACAGATAGATTCTAGTTGTCTACTGATGTACTATGTTCTTCATCTGTAAATATGTTGTAAGTAATTGCTATGTAAATTGTTAATCGCTATGTAATCCAATGTAACTACTGTCTGTCTGTTTTAACTGTGGAGCTTTTCTCCCTGGGCCTCTGCTGAAAATGGACCTACGTCCAGTCAGACACTCCCGGTCAACAAATATAAATAAATAAATAAATAAATAAATAAATAAATAAATTTTTCATTCCTATAGAATCTTCTACATAGGTTGCCTGATGATTCGCTACTTTGTTTGTGTCTTTCGGCTTTTCCCGGTTAGGGGTCGCCACAGCGGAACTCCAGTCCGCTAATGATTGGCAGTTGATTTTTACATACCGGCTTGCCAGGCCTGACGCACAACCTTCAACAAAGGTACGCTCATTCACACATGTCTCCAAGCAGAAGACGCTCTAGCTGAGAATCGAACCGGACAGCGTCTTACTGTGAGGCGACAACGCTACCGCAGCACCACCACCGCGGGTTCTGATGATTCGCTACTACTTTTTGATAACCTCAAACATTCCTAGAGGTAGTCTCTAAATGTCCTATATACCCGAATAAGGTAACCTCTTAAATATCTGAGACCCTGTGCAAGTCCAGATATTTTAGTCTTTCATAGTAACTTAAGTTTTCACTTCCACTGATACTCTTGGTATATTTCCGCTGGGTTCTTTACAGTTCACTCATGATTTTCTTTCTGGGTCTAATGTAACTAAAAAACAAACAATGACTTCATTTCCAATTTCCTAGACTTTATAAACATTTTTATAATAACTGTAGTTCTATAGCTACCAATAACCAACTGGTTGATACGATTAGAAAACAAACCTGGAACGACCCATTTACCATACCATATATACCCTAGTCCTAAAATGTATCTACAGTTTTACTGTGTGCTGTATTAAAATATTAACCATTCAGTTTATGTCTCCCAATCGCCAATCTCATAAGCTTAGTTTTGATACAATTATCAGCTCCTGTGCCAAAGGTGCCAGAAGCTGTTGAAGACTGGGGGGGGGGGCGGAGGGTGAGAGGGGCACTTAGTGATCTAAAAAGGGCAATTTTTTATAACTATTTACTATCACAAAATAGGTTCACATGGAGGACTTTTTAAGTTTAGCCAATTGTGTTTTGGTGCTTGATTATTGAATTAACATTTTCTGATTGGTCTTACCTATCCCATGGCTGATAATTGTATATTAGCCCTAGTGAGAATAACTGTGATCATTCCATAGATAATTTGAGGGGACCCATATAAGGGATGCAGCATTTAGGAACTGCCTCTATCCATTAGTGGCATGAAGGGCAGTCCTGGAGTACATTTTCTATTACCCATCCTTAAATCCAAGTTGCATTTCTGGATTTTATTTTTTTTTTACATTTTATAGCACAATGCACAAACACTAACAGATATCTGCTAAACAAAGCAATACTGTCTCACAATGAAAATAGACTTGGCATTAAAACTTCTCTGCCCTTGAAACTCACATTCATTGCAACCCATTGCATTAAAACCCACACCACATCCAAAGAAAATGCATCTGGCCAGTGGTGGATAAAGATTACCTTTGAGATGTTTTCAAATCAAAGGCCCCTTGTGTACAAAACAAGAAACATACATGCGTTCTTTGATACACCTTCCTGACTTTATTAAATTATATTCCTTGTATAATACAGCACACTTGTTAGACTTAAGTTACAGCACATTTTAAATTTATTGTTTGAACATTTTTCCAGTAGGCAATGAAGCAAAATGCATGCACCAATAATGACAAAACTGCCCTATACAGAACATTTCCATGATAAGAGTCTACTTCTACACACACTATACATTATATATATATAAAAATGCAAATGCAGAATCACAGTAGTGTAAGCCATAGGCATGTTGCACAGCTTCTTGCACTTATTTTCACTTCGGGTGGGGGGAACAAAAGGCCAAACACCAGGGACACATTTTAAACATTGCTTGTATAATTTTGGAAAGTTGCTTGCATAAAATGTTGCGTTACCACTGTACATTTCACTGCCCAGTTTTGAACCCAGAACCCTGTGCACTACAGTCAGAAAAACATACCACTAAGCTAAATCAGCAGTTTCCTGAAAGACAGGAAGACAAACTTAAATGGCTATCATTTAGTGAATTCAATTCTCACTTATCACCATAGCTCTCAACCTCCTAGCACAAAAATACAGACAAAGCCAATAATGAGGGACTACAGCCCCAAAATAGGGACACATTTCAAATACTGATCTTATAAACTTAGAAAATTGCTAGCATAAAAGGTTTTGTTTTACTGCTCCTGAAAACCAGAGATTTAATGAGGAACAGAACAAAACAAAAAGGTGAGGCATAAATTCACAAGTGATGGTGGCTAGGGACTTTAGACTCTTTTTACCTGCACCCAAGGTGCAGGGTTTGAGCCTGTGTACCTCTAGCCACCAGATGTATCCTGCTCCTGCGACATGTATTCAAACAGGTGCAAGTTTAGGAAGTTGCAAAGCTGATGCAATTGCGCACCCGGGATGAGACGTTACAAGTGCTGCAAAAGTGGGGGGGTGCCCCTCCCGCATTGGTTCCAGCGCCCATGTCCTGTGCTCAAAACATCACGTTAGTAAAGTTCTTTTGCAGGCATGCATGCCCCATCTGTAACACATGAAACTGGCTTACTCATTTTCAAATCATCTGCAACATACAGACTAGAGAACACACAACCACACCCATTTACTTAACACTTGCACACACACACACACACCCATTTACTTAGCACTTGCACAAAATCACTATTTACTTAATATTTACACACACACACACACACACACACACACACACACACACACACACACACACACACACATACACACGCACACACACAAGCACACACACACACACACACACACACACAGACACACACACAATTTGCCACTTACTTTGCATTTTTTGCAGCAGCAGCAGTAAAAAGAAAATGTGTGTGTGTGTGTGTGTGTGTGTGTGTGTGTGTGTGTGTGTATGTGTGTGTGTGTGTATATATATATATATATATATATATATATATATATATATATATATATATATATATATATATATATGGCACAGGCTAACTTTTGTGGGCTGGCTGCTTGCTGTAGGGAATGGATCAGAAAGAAATGTGTGGAAAAATGACCATATTTGTATCATCATCCTATGCCCTGGCTCCTGTCTGGTCTTAAAAAGAAATGAAACAAGCTGTTCTGACGTTCTTGCTCTGTGCACCTTACCCTAAGGAGCACCCAACCAAATTTCAGGAGACTGTCCTGTACAGTGCTGCACACACTGAGTGGTGTGTGTGTGTGCTCTGGGGAAGTATAGCAGCGTGTGTTCAGCATCAACATGCTCATCCTGGAGGGAGGCTGGTAGCACGGCTCACTGCATTGGTGACATCCTGGAGGGAGGTAGCACGGCTCACTGCATTGGTGACATCCTGGACGGAAGCTGGTAGCATGGCTCACTGCATTGGTGACTCCTGCATGAGTGCTGGTGTATCATCAGCAATATGAAGAGCCTTGCATGCCTACAATGCAAGAAGCATGCTGCTTGGTCAGGAGGTTATGAAGTTTACAGGCTGCTGCTGAGGTGATGAATAGGACAGTATGCAGGATATTTTTATTTATTTACTTTACATTTGTTTTCTGGGAAAGTGTGACTAGGCAGTGATTGCCAGTTTTAGCGGAGGCCTGGGGAGAAAAGCTCCACATAGTACATCACAATACAATATATTTCATGAACATTCAATACATGCAACATAACCACAATACAAGAAATTTTCAAAAGTTCTATACAAAGAATATACAACATAGTCCTTTAGAAAAATCATTTAGCAATACATAGAAAGTAGTATATGCGGACTGTGGACTGTTCTGCTCCCTAACATCAACTCTTTCCTTCACTAGAAAGAGAATAGGCTGGGGGATATTGCTTCAGTAACTGAACAAATGGGTCACTTGGATGCAAGAAAGGGAGCCATTTTACAATCCTTTGGACAGCCCCTAAGCCCCCCGCCCCCAAAAAAAATTAGTTCTTCACAATACATTGGGTTTTTGCAGTGACACAATTAGACAAATATTACATTACATTCAAAATATTTTAAAAACTTCAGCATATAACCTTTTAACCCTTTAGGTGTCAGCCTGTGACCATAAAAACTCAACAATTTAGCTTTTAAGCCCTTTTCTGTGCTTTACAAAACCAAACTATTGTAGGTGCTTTCTGCCAAAATATTAAACTCTGCACAAGTAATATTCACAAGTACAATGCTGCCATTAATACATGTCATTTTCTGACATTTATGTACTTCTACCTTTTCTGATTGGACAGTACCTATGGTACATGCATCGAAGGCATGCACAAACCAACTCAAGCTCTGCTTCTGAGTAAGCAAAAAGGCTTTATGAAATTAATATGCAACAGTTACTTGCCCTTTTGCTCATTATCTTTTTTTCGCTTTACTCAGTTGAGGAATAGTTAAGAATTTCCACATTTTCTATTAAATCCAGGACAAACATTACCTTTGATCGAAGAATGCAAACGCGTAGTCGGTTTAGTACATACTGTACTAAACTTCAACGGAGAAATTCACACACACCGCAGGACTACAAAGGAAAGGAGTTGCTCAGCTCCTTACACAGTCTGTCTTCGTCAAAGTGTAAATGTTAGTATTAGGCAGGCAGCAGCAACAACAAGAGATTGACTGCAGCTGTAATTAATGGAAATTAAGCAGCCCGCCAAATACACCTGCAGCCAATCACAATTATGTTAACTAAAAAAAAAATCAGCGTTTTTTTTTTTTTTTTTTGGATGGATTAGTTCAGTCATCCCCCACCCCACCCCGTCTGAAAAAAGCAAAGTGATAATACTGACCTGGCTGGCTGTGGGCACAAAAAGCTTATCATTGGGGAGGAGGAGGACTTTTGGGACATTTTTTTAAGATTTTTGTTACACGTTTGCTACCCCTGGCTTGTCAATGTGTACACTACAGTGTACATAGGCTTTTTTATTAGCGTATGCTTTCCAATGTCCTTGGCCAAGTTATAGCATGAGTTTAAAAAGGGGGAGGCGCGCGGCCCTGCGCCAAAGCCTAATTCCGCCACTGGTAGTAAATGTTCTGTGATATTTCTGACTTAAAATTTTAAGGTCTAGTGACACAAGTTTCAGTGTACAGCTTGTGTCTATTAGTTTGACAAGAAAGTGTACTAGTGAGTACTTATCTTCTTCTAGTGTTTCTGAACTTACTCTGCCCACAGCATGGATAATATTCCTGGTCCTCCTCCTTCCACTCCACTTGTACCTAAAAAAAACAAAAAAAACAAAACAAACAAAAAAAAAAAAAGAAGTAAAATTATGGTCTCAGCCTTATGCTTCATGTCTCTATCATGACCAAAGATGGTTCCACAGACCTCATGCGTATTACCAAGACTCTGTCTGATTTGGCCACTATGGACTGGGGGTTAGACATCCTCAGGGTCTGTTCCAATATCAATTACAGGTATTGGAGAACCAAGCACCTTAGGTACAGAAGTTGTCCAGGGAATGAAACCTCTTGCAAAGGGCAGTAGGCTGTCCTCTGACCATTCTCCCTGTAGGGATATTCCTAGAAAAAAGAAACAAAAACTTAAATACAAGGCAGATGATTAAGTTGGTTCTGTACATAAGTCAGATGTTATATTCTTTGCTAGGGGTGTTTTGCAGTCAGTCAACTTTGGGGTCTGTTTGCTTTTTCACATTTTAGGTATAGCCAGAGAACAATAAGTGTTTTCAGAGGATGAGGATTCATACTGAGACATGGATGATTCTCCCCTGAAATCCATCACCTAGAACTCTGACACTTCAGATAATGAACATGAAGTTAATCCTGAAAAATGTATTTCCTTTTCTGAGACTGTTGCTAGACTCAAATGTTTTTGCTTGTGAGCAAACAGCGAATCACCCAGAATAGGGCAGAATTTATGATCTATTAGAGGAAGAGGTTCCTAATTCTGCACTTATCCCTTGCATTTTGCCAGATATTGAAGATGCTTTTAAAGCTGCTTGCAAGGCTACTGACTCACTGTTTGTAGCTCTAAAGAAAGCAGATATATGGTCTCTCCAGATTATGTGTCTTTATTGTCAATGATCAGCTGGCCCTGCTACATTAAACATTAACTCCAGGAGCAAAGGCTAACCAGAAATGTTTGGCTTCCTCTAACCCAGCACCCTCTGTTAAGAAAGGCAAGTTGTCAAGTAAACAAGGTAAGATACTTTGCCTTTACTATCTTAGTCTTTAGGATCTTAAATTATCAGAGTTATATGTGGAAGTTATTGCTAAAATGTGCTTAGAGTTTGGAAGAATTTGCTGATTCATTGTCTCCAGAAGGCAGGTCATATTTGAATCTGTTTCTAACTTGATTCAAGTTTCTAAATATGGTCTGAGAAGTATGTATGATTGTGCTGACATTGTGTTTAGAACTTCTACTTCTTCTGGGCTTCTGAGAAAATTTGTTTGGTTGGGTAATCAGAACGTTTCTGATGACCTGAAATCTAGAATTGTAAATTCTACACTTAACTCAGATCTGGTATTTTTCCCTACGGCTGCACAGATCCTAGTTGAACTGTTACATGGAGTTGCTAAGATTTTTCAGGCACCCAGGCTGTACTCTAACAAGGCCACCTCTCTATTCTTTAGAGGCAGAACAAACAGAACTCCCAGCATAACAACAAGTAGGCTGCAAAAGACAATGACAGGAGGATACATCTTCCAAACCAACTAAAAGCAGTAACTTTCCCAAAAAGAGTGAAGCTCCAGCTAATGAATGAATATGCCCAGAATCTGATCACCTTGCCTACATCTACTGCCCCAGTTTCCCTACCTCTTTCACACTGACTGACCCCAATGCTTTAGTCTGGGATCAAACAGTTTCAGACAGATGGGTGTTGAAGGTGATTCAGGAAATATTCATTGGCAGTAGGCAGACTGTCCTCCTCCTTTCATTGGAATTCCCCTCACATCCACCAAACCAGACAGATCTGTTTTCACCAGTGCTACAATATATGGGTTCAAAGGTTCATAGGTATTAGGCTAACAACGACTAGGGCCCTTATAAGCCTAGTCATGCAAACCAAATGTGATCCACAAATTTGAGTTATATTGAGGTAATTTACTGGCTGCCTCTGTCCATCAGAGGTAGAGGCACCAGATCAGGGGTGAATTAAGTTGTGCTTAAATAGGGTTAGGGAGGAGTTCTACTAAACTTGGATGAGGAGCATGTTCTGGAGAAGGGGAATTCTCTAAGAAACATATCTGTCTTTCCAACATGTCCTATTTATTTCACTAGCAAAATGTAGGTATTTTGCTGTAGTAGTTCAGTTTTGTGGATGTGCAAAAGGTTCATCAAAATATAAGGCTCAGGGATGCCTTGTATGCAAGGCAAAGGTCATCTCTCAGTAGTCAGTATGATACAGAGTAAAGAGACAGTGATTTGAGGCAATCAGGGTAGGACATTTTATTTACTCGCTGTATTCTTTTTGTCAGGAACCTTTGTGGACATTCCAGTTGCTGCATGCATCTGTTCAGATACATACCAAATGGGATATTACAAATATGATGGGTTTTACGAGGGCAAGGTACAGTATTACTGTGAGGATATCAGATATTGTTATCTGTGCTAGCATAACTGGCTGAAGTTTTGTAAATAATTGTATACAGTTGTAAATTACCCTGTGTTACATATGCCAGCATGATTAGCTATAATTTTGTAAATAAGTTTATCTTTTGATTATCACTCTGATTTATGCAAGATGTTTGAATGTCAAACAGTGTTCTTCTAGCTGGCCAAATGTACATGTATTTTTTTAAAGAGAATTCTGAATGTATGTTATGCCAGAGTCAGCTGACCTAGATGTGATGTCATTGTGTGCCAGGGCTGGGAGAACAGAATCTTCACTGCAGCTGTTTGTTTACTTTTCAAAGTCTGATATGAGAGAGTAGAAATTCATAGGTGCTTCCTGTTACTTTTAAAACATTCTGCTTTAAAGCAGGTTCTGAGTCAGTTGTTCAGTTGTTTTTCAGAGCTGTTCAACAGTAGTAGTCCAGTTGTTTCCACAGGAAGTGTTCCAGTCGCTGAGGACAGACAACAGCCTGGTGTGTGGACATAATTCCTCATCTTGCCTTGCAGAAGTAAGAGTATAATTTTGCCTTGCTGAGTTATTTAGATTAGATAGGGACAGTTAATCTTTGGATAGTCAGGGAACTACAGCTAGTTAGTGAAAGGTTTTTTAAAATCAATGTGAGATCTATCCTACAGTATTATTTTCATATTTCCTGTGGCTGAAACTCTGTGGTTTATTGGAATTAGTTATTCAGTATTTACATGTTTTAACTCTTTTTATTTATTATTAAATGTTTTACTACCTCTCATTGTGGCTGGTTATTTAGGGAATATTTTTAATAACTTGAGAGTGTTTATGCTTATTGTGATAACACCATGGCCTCTCTGAAAAGCCTTACTGCTTGGGATGCATGCTACCATTTGTTTCAATATCTATTTTACCCAATATAATTGAATGCCATTTTTAAAGGGCATTATGATATTTGACTGGTGACAGCGATTACCTTGTAATTTGGGCAAAGAAACACAGCAGGTAAATCTGTGTCAGTCTAAGAGTTTGTGTATGTGTAATATCAGACATTTAAGAGTGAGTTTCACTTTCAGAGTTTGAGTTTCATTTTCAGAATTTCAGAGATTGCACTTTTTGAGAAGGCTGAGTAGAGTGAATCTCCCATTGACAGTTCTCACTACCTTCTACAGAAGTACTATAGAAAGTATCCTGACAAACAACCTTGTAGTATGGTATGGAAGCTGCTCTGCCTCTGAGTGCAAATCCCTCCAGAGAGTGGTGAAGACAGCCGAGAGGATCATCAAGACCACCTTACTAACTATCCATGACTTGTACTTATCCAGATGTCTCAGCAGGGTCAGAGGAATAATTAAAGACTGCACTCACCCTATTTACAGACTGTTCTTGCATCTATCATCCAGAAAGAAAGTGCTTCCAAAGCATACATTGCAGAACTATGAGATTCAGGAACAGCTTCTTCTGTAAAGTCATCAGGCTGCTGAACTCTAGTAACAACTATACTCCATGATGGCCATCTGGGTCAATGAAAACTGTAGAAGCTTGTCTCAAATTATAGGATCATAGGAAGTTACTAGGCTAATGGCCCTGGGGCCCTTACAAGCCTAGCCAAGACTTTATCCCCAAAAAAGAAACCTCAGGCAGCACCTGTTGCCCCTGTCAGTGAGTGACACAGGTGGAACCCCTGGGACAAATTGATGGTTTTTCCATCCACTCATCAAGGTTGCACTTGAAGAGGGTCAGCAAGGTACTCTGTTTGACATTGTATGGGAAGTCTATTCCAGAGACGGGGCAGCTGCTGTTAGACAAACCGGTCTCTCTAGCAGATTTTGTTGATGTTGCATATTAGATTTACGTCTTTCGAGTGAGTAATGCACAAGGAGTTTTACGGATATGGAGCATCTCTAGTAGGGCAGGGTCCGATATTGCCCTGTAGGCGAGACACAGATTACCTCTGAGCAATCTCTATGGTACCAAGTAGAGTGATAATGATTTGAGTCTGTCCACATAGGACAGGTGTTGAAGGCCATCAATTCTCTTTGTGAGGTATTTCTGTGGCCATTCCAGTTGGTACAAGAGTTTGGAAAGGTACATACCAAATGGGACGTTATACTCAATTATTAGCCTAATGAGGGAGGAGTACAGAGAGGTAATAGCTTCCTTTTTTCTGGATGCAATCCTTTTACTTATTAGATGAACCAAGTAAAAGGCTTTTCTGACCACTGCCGCTACATGATGGTCGAATGTGAGATTGTTGTCAACCTGAGTACCCAAGTCTCTCACCACAGGTTGTGTGGTTAAGGGGTTGCTGTTGATGTGGTAATCAGTGGGGGCTGTGTTTTTGCCAAAATGGTATGATAACACATTTTTTGGATTTACCTTAAGGCCATGACTTTGGCACCAGTCATTGTTGCTGTGAGACCCTCTTGCAGTATGTTAACATCATATGAGGAGTCAATGACAGCATCCATCTTACAGCCATCTGCAAACTTGGTCAGCCACTGGCTTTTGTCTTTGCCTGGACCTTTGAGAAGTAGATGGCAAACAGTAAGGGTCCCAAGACAGATCCCTGGGGAACACCACTATCAGAGATGGAAGTGCCTATTTTGACATTGTGGGTCCTACTGGTGAGCCAGTTGGCCACCCACCTGATGAAATATGGATTTATGCCAAGTTGTGTAAGCTTTTTGATGATGCCTGAGTGAGGGATTATGTCAAAGGCCTTGGCGAAGTCAAGGTAGGCTGTATGTACTGACTTTTTCTCATCCAGGGCATTGGTAATACTGTCAAAGAAGTCAACCAGGTTCAACAGGCAAGATCTGCCCTTGAGAAATCTGAACTGGGAGAGATCAAGTGCTTGGAGATTGCCTATGTCCTTGTTTATGTGATCCATAATAATACACTCCATGGCTTTACAGATAAGGCTTGTCAAGCTAATGGGGCAATCGTTTCCAGGGTCAGTAGTAGCACCACCTTTGTGCAAGGGGATGACAATGGCAGTTCTCCACTCTGCTGGAATGAAGCCTGTACTTAGGCTGTGGTTGAAGAGGGTGTCTAATAGCAAAGCTAGTTCTTGCTGGAGATGGTGCTGAATACAGCCTGGGATTCTATTTGGTCCCATGGAAGCTCTGTTCTTTGCCTTAGATAGGGCATTTAACACTTGATCTACAGAGATGTGAGATGCAGGAAAAGTATCAGGGATGTTGAATGGGACTTTGGGGGGATAGAGGGTGAAGTTTCCACTGAACCTATCTGCTATCAGGTTGGCTAAGGGGTGGGACAGAAACTTCAAATGAGACAGACCTATGATCTGATCTCATCAGGGAAAAATGTACTATGGGAGTGGTGCAGCGGTCACCTGTGTTGGTGTGAACTTAGTCCAGAATGTTGTCTCCCCTTGTTGGGGATGGGACGAGCTGGTCTAGTGCATTAGAACTGATGAAGTCAAGGAATTGTTGGGTGAGTGCATTAGTGCAGGAATAGCTGGCCCAGTCTGTGGTGGGGTAGTTGAAGTCACCAAGGATCAGGGTGTTAGGGGCTACCTTGATGGAGTGAGGTATGTCAAGGTAGGAGGAGTGGGTGTTCTGAGTCATGGAGGGGGGTCTATAGCTGGTTATAACTTGGATGGGTGTCTTGTCAACTGTCAGCTGCACCTGGAGTAATTCCATTGCATCAGGCTGGCAAACCAGTCAGGAGGTGTGCATGTCCTTAATGAAGATAGAGACTCTACCACCCTTAGTCTTCCTGACCTCATTTTAGGGTTTGAATATGTGGAATGAGGTATAGCCTGGTAAGGCAGGGGTGCTCTCTGCAGCCCTGAATCAAGTTTCCGTGACAGCACAGTGTTAAGACTCCTAGCATTAAGCAGCATGACCTTCAATTTGCATTTTGACAGATCTTTTATGTTGGAAGATTTGTCTTTGGGACATTGCCTAAAAAAAGCACAATGGGGGAGGCAAGATCCTTGGCCAGGATCCAGAATCCCAGGGGTGACAGGTGGAGGCCATCTCTGGCAAAGCATCGAGGAACCATGTCATCCCCAGGCAGACAGATACTGGATCCCCTTGGAAAGACACCAGAAACTAAGCCAATTGTTGAAGTCAATTATTTTTTGTTGGTATTGTGGTATCATTCTTGGTGAAGGTAGGATGCTTCTTAGGGCTAGGGGCATACCTGCCTGGTACTCAGCTGCTCTTACTGCAATGGTGTTCTATCTACTTTATTCCCTTATTTTGCTTTGCTGTGTGCTCTTAACTCATTTACTCCAATGGAGTTCAGGAAGTCTGCACTGTAACTTCCAAAGGGGTGAAGCCTAAGCCTTCTGACAGAATCAAATTATGTCCTCACATTTCAAACAAATGTTTGTATCTCTGAAACAACAGAGGTTACTAAAGAAGTATAAATGGCAAACTATTCAGCACAAACTATTTGTATAATGGTAGTGTTCTTTAGGTTCTTGGTCTTAAACCGAACTTTATTAGTCACAGTAAACACAGTAGCTACTGCATTTGTAATATTTTGTAAACAACTTACAATATCTCAGCAACCACTCAAGTTACACACATACTATCAGCAGCAGTTTATTCATCTAGCTGAGAGCTTTCATATGAGGCCTAGGAGTTCTGTCTGTGTTACTTGGTTGTTGAGATATTTAGAAAAATGTGAAAATTATATCTATATAAATTAATATCATAAAACAAACAGTTTATATCTACTTACCTGCACTAGACAGAGGTCAAATACTAATGCAGTTGAGTTTGCCATTGTGTAAGCTTTAAGATGAAATCTTTTAAAAGCTTGTACATAGCATGGCTTTGGAGTTATTGATGCAAATATGAATAAGCAATATTTGATGCCTAGAGGCATCAGTAGGAGTTAACTGCATAGGCGCCTGGAGGGTCACTTGGATGTAATGAGTTAAGTGTTCAAGTGCTCTTATTCTGCTGCATTTATTACTGCTTGTTACTAGCCTGATTGAATTTTTCTGCTATTCTAAGCATCTTAGTTTTAGTTTTAGCACTTGTGCATCAGGCCAGTTATTTTACATTTAAGAAGGTTTTAGTGGTCTACACTCTTGTGGAGAAACCCTTATCAAAACCATCTCTCTATAAGTCCACCAGGTATTCAGAACACTATGTCTGGACAATTCCCATCAGTTTCTCCTGCCAGCCTGGTCGACATGGGCATACTGAGACATTGTAGTAGCTGCCTCATGTTCACTGACAACCCACTTCTCCTAGCACATAATTCTTCTACTTGCGAGAAATGCATGTATATCAGTAACCTGGAATCCATGGTCTCTCACACAAAAGTCAGTACTCCTGACAAAGAGGAGAATACCAGCACAAACCCCACACCACCCACATCACATAGCCAAGCACAACACACACACACCTATGCAGAGGTCCTCAATAAAAACCTAAACAACAGAGACCTCCAAAACACACTCACAAACACCACACCACCCACATCACATAGCCAAGCACAACACACACCCACCTATGCAGAGGTCCTCAATAAAAACCTAAACAGCAGAGACCTCCAAAACACACTCACAAACACCACACCACCCACATCACATAGCCAGGCACAACACACACATACCTATGCAGAGGTCCTCAATAAAAACTTACCTAAACAACAGAGACCTCCAAAACATACTCACAAACACCACACCACCCACATCACATAGCCAGGCACAACACACACACACCTATGCAGAGGTCCTCAATAAAAACCTAAACAGCAGAGACCTCCAAAACACACTCACAAACACCACACCACCCACATCACATAGCCAGGCACAACACACACACACCTATGCAGAGGTCCTCAATAAAAACTTACCTAAACAACAGAGACCTCCAAAACACACTCACAAACACCACACCACCCACATCACATAGCCAGGCACAACACACACACACCTATGCAGAGGTCCTCAATAAAAACTTACCTAAACAACAGAGACCTCCAAAACACACTCACAAACACCACACCACTCACATCACATAGCCAAGCACAACACACACACACACCTATGCAGAGGTCCTCAATAAAAACT
Organism: Protopterus annectens; assembly: GCF_019279795.1. Classification (NCBI taxonomy): domain Eukaryota; kingdom Metazoa; phylum Chordata; order Ceratodontiformes; family Protopteridae; genus Protopterus; species Protopterus annectens. Next base: position 717,927,121 of record NC_056725.1, on the reverse strand, counting down.
TACCTAAACAACAGAGACCTCCAAAACACACTCACAAACACCACACCACCCACATCACATAGCCAAGCAAGCACAACACACACACACCTATGCAGAGGTCCTCAATAAAAACTTACCTAAACAACAGAGACCTCCAAAACACACTCACAAACACCACACCACCCACATCACATAGCCAGGCACAACACACACACACCTATGCAGAGGTCCTCAATAAAAACTTACCTAAACAACAGAGACCTCCAAAACACACTCATAAACACCACACCACCCACATCACATAGCCAGGCACAACACACACACACCTATGCAGAGATCCTCAATAAAAACTTACCTAAACAACAGAGACCTCCAAAACACACTCACAAACACTCCACACAACACCAAACACATCACACACAGCAGACAACACACCTGTGTCTCACAAACACAGCGCATAAGGCATAACAATAAACCAATGCAGCCCATAAGGCATAACAGTAAACCAAACATACTAGTCATTGGCGACTCAGTTGTGAGACACACTGATGTCCCCCTCACCAGGCTCAACAAGGAGAAGGTCATGGTCAGTTGTCTGTCACACACCCACTTAAGTCTCTCCACAACAACTACAAGTAATTTTGCATTACCCTGGTTACCAGTCTCATCTAATACTTAGTGCAATATTCATCATGACTGTTAACTTATAGGCCATCTAGGGCAGTAGCAATGCAGTAAAATATCTCTTCTTTTAGTGCAATACATCTTGCACATTTGTAAATGAATCATAGTTCAATATTCTAAGGTCCATAGTGCAATAATCTACTGTTCATGGTGCAATACTCAAATGTCTCTTCTGTGCAAGGACCAATGCAATGTCTTAACCAAGTACCTGTGCAATACTAAAGTCTCATGCAAGTAAGTGTTCACTGCGAAAAGTATTAAAATGTGTTTCTAATTATGTGCAGTATTAGTCTGTCTTCCTGTATGTCCGTGATGTAATAGATAGGTGTTATATGTGTAAATATATAGCCAGGTAATGTAGTAGGCAATGTAATAGCTAGATGTTATATGTGTAAATGTCTGTGAAAATAGTCTATATGTTGTCTGCACACTGAGTCTGGAGATACGGAATTCCGTTCTGTTTTTGCACTTGTGTGATTTCTGAATGACAATAAAGTTTACTTTGACTTTGACTTTTGAGTCTGTCAGATACCTAGACCTGGGACACAGTGCTCTGCAGTGGTTAGTGTGGAGGCTTATTTGAGGACCAGGAGTGAAACTTATAGTCCAGTCCCCGTTTTGGAACCTGTTCCTGGTGTACTCCTAGGGGAAATTGTGTGTTTCTATCCCTGTTTTTAGTGACACTCCCTTACCAGAGACAGTGGTGAGGATTGAGACTCCTTAGTCACTGCCCTGGGGTGAAGGGGTCTCGTCACATTTACAATGACCTCTCTTAATTTAGATACCATGTCCTTATAATTTGAACAACATAGAAAGATTTTCTTACTACCTTGGACACATGTTGGTCGAAGGTTAGTTTTCAATCTACATGAGTTCATAGATCCTTGACTAGTAGATTAACTTTTATCGGTGCTTTAGTGATGCCATAGTTACACTGGGGGGCTGACTTCCCATTGAGTTTTAAGCCATGGCTTTGGCACCAAGCATTTGTCTCTGTTAGACCTTCCTGAAGAGTTTTCTCACCTTGGGGCAATTCAATGACTGCTCCCAGTTTGCAATCATCTGTAATCTTGGTTAGTCAGAAACCTTTGACATTGACTTTGACCTCAGGGAAGTAGATGCCAAAGAGGAGCAAGCCCAACACAGAACCCTGAAGGACTCCACTGGTGACTGACCTCTTTGTGGAGGTGGCGTCACTGATCCTAACATCTTGCATCCTATTCATGACCCAGCAAGCTACCCAGTTTGTTATAAAGGGAGTTTATGCCTCATTCCATATGTCTGTTGACAATCACTGATCTAGGTATGTAGTATGCACCACTTTTCCCTCATCCATTGCCTTAATGACATATTCAAAGGAGTCCACATGTTCAGTAAGCACGAACTTTCTTAAACAAAGTCAAATTTGGATGGATTCATTATTTGGAGGTCTCCTATGTCTATGTTGATAATTTCCATGATAATTCTTTCCATGGCTTTGCAAATAAGACTAGTTTGGCAAATGGGTCTGTAGTTTCCAGGATCTGTTGAAGGTCCTCACTTGTGAAGGTGGATGACTGTCACAGTCTTCCATTCTTGTGCACTAAGCCTGTAAAAAGACTATAGTTAAATAGTGACTCTAGGGCTCCTGATAGTTTATATTTTAGATTGTTCAGCAGGCATCTTGGGATGATATTGCGGCCCACTGAGGCTGTGTTCTTGACTTTAGTGAGCACAACCAGTACATTTTCCCTAGTTAAAGTGTAATGGTTATGTCTGAGAGTATTTCTTGGGGAATGGTTAGGGGTGAGAGGGGTTATGGTTGGAAGTGAATTTCTCTGCTAACAGGTTTGCCACAGCACCAGACTTGGTGACTTTAGCAGCATTAACCATGGGTTTAGCACACACACCGCCATCACCCTTTGTAGTTAGTTAATAGGTTCATAGGTATATACTAGGCTAAGGACAACCTGGGCCTTCATAAGCCTAGCTACACAATCCAACCCAATTGTATCCCCTGGTAACATGTGTGTCCTAATTGGCAGGAGTATGTTTGTTAGGAGGGGTATGTTAGTTAGGAGGCATATGTTAGTTAAGAGATTGCTAAAAAGTTATGTGGGAGCTATGTTAGTGAATGTTTACTGTTGACCTCTGTCTGTAAGAGAAATGGTGGGCCAACCCAGGGATGAATTTATGATTACCCATTCAATGTTAGCTAGGGAATGTTTACTGTCAGCCTTTGTCTATAAGAGACATGGGGGCCAACTTGGGGATGACTTTGCTATTTCCCATCCAATTGTATAGGTTACATTTGAAGAGGGTTAGGGTTGGACCCTGCTTCTCATGGATGGGGAGTCTATTCCATAGAGTGGAGATCCTTTGAGTCACATATCTGTCTCACCAGCACATTTTATTTATGTTGCAAACGAAGTTCAAATCCCTGGATCTAGTGTTTCTGGCACTGCTCATTTTGTGGATGCACAAAAGCTCCACCAGAACTGGATCTAAGGATGGTTCATATACTAAGTACAGATCCCCAACCCACTGAGTATAGAGACAGGGCTCTAAGGCAATTTATGTAGGGCAGTGTGCTAACACCCTGGATTTACTTAGTGAGGAACCTCTGTGGGTGTTCCCAACTGCTGCATATGCCTAGTCAGATACATGCCAAAGGGGGCATTGTACTCAATGATGGGTCTGATAAGGGATGAGCAGAGTGGTGCTATAATTTCTTTGGACCTGGATGCTGTACCCTTTTAAGTTTGGTGACATAAAATGATTTTATTACTACCCTAGCTACATATTGGTCAAAGGCCAGATTTCTGTCTATATAATATATTCATAGATCTCTAATTACTGGGTCATCTCTTAAGGATATATTATCAATGGACTAATTTGCCTAGGTAGATGTTTCCCAGAAGGCAGTGTAATGCATTTCTTTGCATTGAGTTTTAATCAGTGGCTTTGACATCAGTCATTTGTTTGTGTTATACCCTCTTGCAGGACGTTAGTGTCACGGGAGAAATTTATATCTCACAATTTGCAGTGAATTTAATGAGAGAGAGGCCCTTGACGTTATCCTTAACCTCCAAGAAGTAGATGCCAAACAGAATTGGGCACAGCACGGAGGCCTGTGGTACTCCACTGGTGACCTTCCTCTTGGTGGATGTGGTCTTAGCAATCCTGACTTTCTGGGTTCTATCTGTTAGCCAGCTGGCAGTCTAGAGAGTTGTATAAGGATTTATGCATAGTTTGGTGAGTTTGTCCCCAGTACCCGAGTGGGATATTGTGTCAAATGTATTATCCATGTCTTGATAGGTGGTATACACCATTTTTCCCTTCATCCATTACCTAGGTTACATTCTCAAAGTAGTGTACCAGGTATGTAGGCATGATCTTCCTTTGACAAAACCAAACTAGGACGGGTCCTGTGTCTGTAGGTTGCCAATGTCTTTGTTGATCATTTCCATGATAATTCATTCCATGGGTTTGCATATTAGCCTAGTCAGACTAATGGGTCTATATTTTCTGAGGTAAGTTGATGGTCAACCCTTCTGATGGGGTTAACCATTGCTGTCCTCCATTCACTTGGTATGTAGCCTATTGTGATGCTGTATTTGAAAAGAGACTCAAGTGGTCCTGTTAGGTCACATTTCAGGCTATTCAGGAATTAACCTGGGATATTGTCGGACCCCACTGAGGCTGTGGTTTTAGCCTTACTGAGAGCTGCTATGACTTGCTCCCTGCTGATAGTTGAGGGGATTATGATGGCAGGGATTTCACAAGGCATGGCAGGGGGAGGAGAGGGGAGTGGAGGTAAAGTTTGAGCTGAATACGTTGGCCAGCAGATTCAATATGTCACCTGCTCTGCTCGGTGAAGGTGGTACCATTTGCTACCAGTTTTGCATATTGTTGCGTATTACCTTTGAGGTTTTGGGCATAGCTGTAAAAGACCTTGTTGTTGCCTTTAGCCTGAAAAGCCATCTTGACCTTGTAATTGCCTCTTAGTTTCCTGTTTAGTTTTATTAGTGAGCTGTTATCATTATGACTTTCTGACTTTATCCACGACTGTTTTCTTATTGTTATATAGCCTGTTAAGATTAGGAGTGTGGTTTGTTTTGAGCTTTACTTTTGGTAAGTACAGCAGCCTCGATGCAGCCACTTACAAGTTTGTACAGTGTTTCTGTGAATAATTCTGCACAGGCTGTTGTGAACTCTGTGTTGGGGGGGGGGGGCACTGAATTCTGACAAATTGTCACTTAGTAGGATGCAGTTTGCTTTAGAATAATTTTTAACAGTAACAGATTTTGCTGGGTTTTCCAAGCTGATTTTCATTTTGAATGAGACAGCTTTGTGATCTGACCTCCCCTGTTAGCACATGACATGATGGGGGGGGGGGGCGCACACCATTCTCCCATATTGGTGCAAACAAGGTCCAGTATGTTTGAACCTCTGGTTGAAGTGCACACTAACTGATAAGGAGCACTTATGTTAATAAAGTCTAGGAAACATTGTACCTGCAAGATGATGGCAGTGTGTTTCTCAGTCTATAGACTGGTAGCTAAAGTCTCCCATGAATAGAGTGTTTGGTTGAATGGAGAGTGCCTCCAGTAGGTCTAGATCAGAGCTGTGGGATTCTTCAGACATAGATGATGACCTATAGCTTGGTAAGATATAGTAAGAAAATCTACCATGATTTGCACATAGATAAATTCCACAGTATCATCCTCTTTAATGAACTTTGAAGCATACGTATTGCTAATGTAGATCAAGGCACCTCCATCTTTAGTCCCTGTCTGTGTGGCTGATGGTCTAAAAGTGTGGAAGGCACTGCAACCTTGTACTGCTATAATACTTTCTGTGGCTTTAATCCATGTAATGGCACATATGTCTGTGTTCTCCAGAGAGAGGAGAGCTTGTAGGGTGTGGAGTTTCTTGTTAAAGCCCCTGACATTGACAAGTAACACCTTTAGATTCCTTTGGGTTTTATTTGCTACATCTGTAGGTTTATCATGTTGGCATTTCCTATAAAAGGTTCTAAAGGGGTGGATAAAATTTTATCCAAAATTCAGAAGCCCAGAGGAGACAGGTGCAGGGCATCTTTGGCAAAGCAATGTGGTTTGTTGACCATGCCCCGCCTCCCCCCACAGACTGACATCTATAGAATTTCCCTGGATTGGCACCAGAAACTAAGACAATTGTTAAAGTCAATAATTTTTTCTCATACTGTGGCATCATCCTTGGTGAAGGTAAAAATGCTGGTCAGTGCCAGGCACATACCAGTCTGAGACACATATTCAGATAATGACTCTCTTCATATAATGCAGAGAGGTATGTCTCGGATCATTTATGCCCACATGGACTACGATAGAATCATGCTGGTACCTGTGGTGCAATGACTTGAGTGAGTGTGTAACTTGGGAGATCTTGGCTCCAGATAAGCAATTGACTATAATCTTCTTCTTGTTCAGTCTGGTAAGTGGGGCATCTGTGTGTTGTGCAATGGAGTCTCCTATGACAATAGTACTGGGGAAATTGTTTGCTTGCCTTATGGCCTTTGTTTTTGGGGTCCATTGGGTGTAGGTTTATGTGTGGTGTTTGCTGTTGCTTTTGGTGTATGCTTTAGAGATTGCTGAGAATTGGCATTGTTATTTGCAGGCTTAGGAGGGCCTTGCAGTTTTGGGAGATTGTTTTTTAGTGCCTCAGCATAAGATGACTGTGGACATTATGTGTGATAGATGTAGAGAAAGAGTGCGTGTGTGTGTGTGTGTGTGTGTGTGTGTGTGTGTGTGTGTGTGTGTGTGTGTGTGTGTGCGCGTGTGTACATGTGTATGTTCTTGACAACCTTGTTCGTGTGAGAGATTTCTGCCTCCAAAAAAATTGTGTGTGTACATCTCTTTCATACTGTGACATGGGACACAGCCTCCTTTGTTATGGCTGTTGTTGTTTTTTTGGATGATTGTATGGTGATTATTGTTTTTTTGGTTGTTGGTTCAGGATGAATCTTCCTTACTTTCTCAGGCAGTAAAATCCTGAAGATTGACCTCACTCGGGTTGACAATATATTTACCTCCAAAGGAAGCAGACAGAGTGAATGAGAGGGAGGGGAGTTAGAGGGCAATCTGGCCATATGTTGTGTCCTTGGCAGGACACTACCTATAGGCTGCTACAGCAGTGAAGAAATTCAAACATCTCCTGTTATAGGTAAGTAGGACTTAGACAACTTTACTTTTTATTCCATATTATTCTACTTTCTGTTAGCAATTCCTGGTATTTTGCGATCTCATGTCTCTTAGTGCACAGGACATTGTAAGTGCTACATGTATTTATTTCAGTGATTAATGTTACTTCTGTCATTTTTCTTTGACTGCTGTTTATTTTTCTTGCTTCTACTTTCTTAATCATTTATTTTCAATATTTTTGGTAGTTCATGTTTCTAGTGTTTTCTGTTTGTTGCAGTATTTACACAATCCCCAAAGCAACAGTCTTGCCACATTTTTATGCCTTTATGTACAGAGACCTTCAGGCATGAGTATACACACATATATATATATATATATATATATATATATATATATATATATATATATATGTATGTGTGTATATGGATCTAGGACTTTTGAACTAAAGTTCAAAAGCCCGAATCCATTGCCACCGCACACACTTTAATGAAAGCGCTTTCATCGAAAAAGCGCATTCGTTAAAGTATGCTAAAAAAAAAACACAAAATCTATTTGAATGCAGGGGGGCAAGCCCCCCTGCGCACCCCCCCACTTTAATATTCTCACTCCGAGGTCGCACTACAGTGGGGAAAAGGGAATTTTCCCTTACCGCACCGTAGTACAATCGGAACAACAAGCATACTTACGGGAAACTGCTGCTTCGGTGAACAGCACTTTCGCAGAAGTATGCTGACCAAATTGGGATTTGGTGAAAGATGCAGTCGAGCATCTGTACGGATCCCGTGTATGGATCTAGGACTTTTGAGCGAAAGTTCAAAAGCCCGAATCCATTACTACCGAACACACTTTAACAAAAGTACTTTCATCGAAAAAGTCCTTTTGTTAAAGTATGTTAAAAAAAATACAAAATCTACTTGAATGCAGGGTGCAAGCCCCCCTGCACCCAGATGTGGGGGGCTGTGCCCCCACACCCCCTCACTTGAATATTCTCACTCTGAGGTCGCTACAGTGGGGAAAAGGGAATTTTCCCTTACCGCACCGTAGTACGACCAGAACAACAAGCATGTACAGATCCCATGTGTGTATATATATATATATATATATATATATATATATATATGTATATATATATATATATATATATATATATATATATATATATATGGGTCTACCTGACAACACTGACACATCACAACACCGACAAGGAAATCACAGACACCACATAACCGACAGTTCACAAACACGAAACCTCACATATCCGACACACCATAATACCGACAATCAACAAACAAAACAAATCCCCTGTCCAAAAAGCACACACACAACACAAGCACACCAAAATCCTTACAAACCCACACTAAACCTCACATACACAACTATCTACAACCTTAACCCAAACCCTAACCCTAAGGTCCGTCACTATCGCACACTCACCTAACCCGCGCCCTAACCCTAACTCACTTAAGCCACCCCTATCCCTACAGACCGTCAATATCGCACACTTACCTTACTCGCACCCTAACGTCCGTCACTACCACATACTTACACAGCCTTTTTCCATGTTGGTGTTCTCAGCGTCGGTGTTTTCATCCGTCGGTCTTCTCAGTTGTCAATCTTCTGGCGTCGGTGTTCTCAGTGTCAGCGTTCTAAGCTGTCAACGTTGTCAGGTAGACCCATATATATATATATATATATATATATATATATATATATATATATATGTAAAGAGAGAGAAAGAGAGAGGAGACTGAAGGAAGATGTGAAGATGTGCACATTTTTACTAGTTCTGTAAGAAAATATGGCACTTTTTGGTTATACCAGTTGGAATCAGGATTTGGCTCAATGTTCACATGAACCAGTAGGCAAAAGATTGCTGGGGTAAGTTTATACAGAAATTTTAGCTATTGGAGTATATGTAAAAAACTAATAGTTGTGGGAGAGGGATAATTTTAAACTACAAAAAGTTTTTTTTTTTTTTTTTTTTGCACAGCCTCCAATCTTTGATCGATACAAATATTGTTAAACAGCAAGAACATTAAAACTAAAGTGATGTAATGTTTAACACTGCACAATTGCAATTACTATTACTTAACATTTGCTGTTAAAATTCTTACATTGGGTGCTTATCAACTGTTAGAACCAAAGAACTGCAGCATGGTGGTTGGCCTTAAGGGCTATCCAGGGGTCCATTTTCTTAGGACATTATAGCAGTCATTAGGAAATACTGTGCTAGGCTTTATTCAGACACCAGGGATCTGTTTAAGCCCTGGCCTTCAACTGACAGTTCAGGTAGTGTTTGCTCATATACTAATTTATGCAAGTCATTACAAGCTGGGGGGACAGTTGTTTTCCATTTCCTCATAAAACACTTCTTTGCTCTAACATAAGGACATTTAAACAATTCAGCTACTTTCTTAATCATTTATTGTCAGTATTTTTGGTAGTTCATGTTTCTAGTGTTGCCTGTTTGTTGCAGTATTTGCACAATCCCCAAAGCAACAGTCTTGCCACATTTGTATGTCTTTCGGTACAGAGACCTTCAGGTAGAGAAGGCCTGCATCTGTCACCCTTGGGTTTCCAGGTACTGGCTAAGGCTCTTGCCACCCCTATAGTGTCTTTTTTAGGTGGTGTTCCAAAGACCAAATTAGAACTGTAACAGCAATAAATAAATGCAATCTGAGGTCATGCTGCTCAACACTAGAAGTCTAAATCTCAAGATGCACTCATTCAAAGCACTCATCAAAATAGAGAACATTGCCATTTGTGCTGTAATGGAGACCTAGTTTAAAGTGCAGAAAACACCCCTGCGCTACCAGGCTATAACTCATTCCACACCTTTCGGCCCTGAAACATGGACTGAAGCTCCAAAGGTGGTGGTGTCTCCATATTCATAAAGGATATGCACACCTCCAGACTAGTAGCCCAGCATAACGCATCTGAGATACTTCAGGTACAACTAACATTGGGTAAGACGGCGATCCAGGTCATAGCCTGCTATAGGTCCCCAACACTCTCATACTAGGAGACTTTAACTACCCCTCCATCAACTGGGAAAACTACTCAAACACCAATACACTGGCCCAACGCTTCCTGGAATTCATCAATTCCAATGCCCTGGACCGGGTCATTCTGACACCCACTAGAGGAAGCAACATCGTTGACCTGGTTATTACTAACATGGGCGACTGTTGCTCTACACCAATAGCCAATTCCTCCCTGGTCAGATCCGACCATAAACTAATCACTATGGAAATCCACATCTCAACACCCCCCCCCCCCCCGCAAAGGTAACCACTTTGAAAAACTTCTCCAAAGCTGACTTTGGGCTCCTAAAAACAAAGGTGGCTAACTTCACGGCATCCATGCCAATGGAAAATAGCTGCATGACTGCCGAATCATACACCAATGCAATGTATGAACATGTATATAAATGCATGGAACTAGCCATACCCAACAGAACAAAGATGCTCTCCTCCAAAAAAAGGAAGCCAATCTGGTGGTCCCCTGCCATTAATAAACTCTATAACAGAAGGAAGAAACTGTTGCAGAAAAAGGTAAAGTCCCAAGACTGGAAAAACTCCCTTATTAGCCTCAACAAAAAGTTGAGATCCCTCACCAAATCCTCCAAAGCCAGCTATGAAGACAAACTTGTGACATACACTAAAAACAATCACAAAGCCTTCTATAGTTATATCAAGAACCTCCACGGCAATACACAGATTTGCTTTGAATTACTGTACAATGCTACCTCCTATACTGAGCCAACAGATATTGCCACTATACTGTCCAACAGATTCAGTGCCAACTTTACCCTCCCCCCAAAGGACCAATCACAATACCGGAAGAATGCCAGGCACGAAGCATTACTGCAGCAGAGGTAAAAGCTGCATTGTCCAAGGCCAAAATACAGCTTCTGGTACTGCTGCTGTAGCTGTATGCTACTACCTAACTGATAGATTTTTTTGAAAATAATTGCAGCCTTGCGGTTCGAACCTGCTTCATTTGCCCTCGCTTCGCTCGGGCTCACTCCACTCCCCTACCCCCAATTCCCACCCACCCTCACATACAATTAACTTATACCTGACCACATCCACACCCACTTGCAACCACCAATCCCACTCGCACATAAACATAAACACACCCTCTAATTTAAATTACCAAAACTCTACCCTAACTTACTTTATTACTTATAATCCTCCTCTCTTTTCCTCTATACATATCCAGCCTCTCAACAATGACAGGTTTAAAGCAAACCTTACTCTTTTGCACCTACAGCTCACTACTACTCTTAATTTACAACCTCTCAACATATAACACCTCCCTACATTACATCACTTATACTACCTGGCATACCACCATCCACCACTCACCTAAACACCCTTTCCAATCTCTAATAGCTCCAACCCTCCTTCACACTAACATCACTGACTATTATTCCTTCAGAGTGCTCCAATATCAAACCACATCCCTGCACACCCTTAAACTCACAAAGCTCCTATATAAGATCTCCAAACTCTATCACCACATATCCAACCAACTAAGTCAAGCAGGCAATATTCACCCCAATCCTGGCCCCACCAATACACAGCCTACACTACCACTTTCAACACAACCTCTCCTAACTCACATCCACCATAGGTTCATAGGTTCATAGGTTCATACTAGGCTATCTGCCCTAGGGCATTTATAAGCCTAGCCAGAGTGTGTTTGGCTTTCGCCACCCATTTTAAATTAATTTTGCTATGCGTTTTTTGAGGTTAGTATACTGTGCCTCTGTTTAACAGTGACACAGAAATGATAGCCGGGGTAAACCTATGATCTCCCATCCACTCATCAAGATTCCTCTTGAAGAGAGTCAATGTGGGACTCTGCCTAACCTGGACTGGGATTTTATTCCAGAGTGAAGGGAGCCTCTGGGTTATGAATCTGTCCCTCCAGCATGTCCTATTTATTTCAGTGCTGAGGTTCAAGTCTCTCGAGCGCGTAGCTCGATGGGATTTGGATTTTCTGAGGTGCAGCATGTCCATTAATTCTGGGTTGGACATGGCTTTATACGTCAGGCACAGATCGCCTCTGAGCAGGCGGTATGCCACTGAGTAGAGCTGGAGTTTCTTTAAACGGGCAGCATATGGCATCTGTTTGAGCCCTTTGATCCTCTTGGTGAGGTACTTTTGGGGTCTTTCCAGTTGCTGCAGGTGTCTGGTAAGGTACATCCCAAAAGTGGCATTGTACTCAATTATGGGCCTGATGAGGGATGAGTAAAGAGGTACGATGACCTCCCCTGATCTAGATGTGAATTCCTTCATGATTAGGTGGGCTATATAAAATGTTTTTCTAACCACTTTGGCCACGTGGTTGTCAAATGAGAGATTGCTATCAACTTGGGTCCCCAGGTCCCTAATGACTTCTTCTGTATTTAATGGATTACCACCTATGTGGTAATTTGTGGGCACTTTGTTTTTGCCAAAGGGGATGACTATACACTTTTTGGCGTTTAGCTTGAGGCCATGGCTCTGGCACCAGTTGTCTGTTTCTATGAGGCCCTTTTGGAGGATGCTTGTGTCGACTGGAGAGTTGATTATGGCACCCAGTTTGCAGTCATCTGCGAACTTGGTCAGCCACAGTCCTTCTGTGTTGGCCTGTACCGAGAAATATATACCGAACAAGAGAGGTCCCAGGACTGAGCCTTGTGGGACGCCACTTGTAACTGGTTTGGAGTCTGACATGGCTCCAGCAATTCTAACCATGTGGGTTCTGTCCTTGAGCCAGTTTGCAACCCATCTAGTGACATAGGGGTTTATATTTAAGCTGGTGAGCTTATCTATAATGCCCGAGTGGGGTATTGTATCGAAGGCTTTTGCGAGGTCCAGGTAGGCTGTGTGGACCACCTTCCCTCGTCAATGGCCTTGGTGACTGTTTCAAAGAAATCAACCAGGTTTAAGAGGCAGGATCTGCCCTTAACAAAGCCAAACTGGGTAGGATCCAGTGTCTGTAGGTCCCCAATATCTTTATTTATGAGGTCCATGATGATCCTTTCCATAGCTTTGCAGACCAAGCTAGTCAGGCTTATGGGGCGATAGTTTCCAGGATCCGTTGAGGCACCACCTTTGTGGAGAGGGACCACTGTTGCTGCACGCCACTCTTTGGGTACATATCCTGTAGTAAGGCTAAGATTGAACAGTAGTTTTATGTTTGGGTTTAGCTCTTCTTGGAGTTCATGTAGGACACTGCCCGGGACACCATCTGGTCCCATTGATGCTGTGTTTTTTGCTTTGGAGAGGGCGGCTCTTACCTGAGCATCTGAGATGTCAGGGGGGCAGCACTCTGTTGGGATAGATATTTGCCCTTTTGGTGGGGAGAGGGGGGAGAAGTTTGCACTGAACCTGTCAGCTAGGATGTTGGCAATGTCTGTGGGCTCGGTGTATTTTTTGTCATTTTGGACTAATTCTGAGCATATCTGGGAATTCCCACCCAGGTTCCTAACATAACTAAAGAAAGCCTTGTGATTATCCTTAGTGTCCTGTGCAATTTTTCTCTCGAAGCTGGCCTTAGACAATTTTATGAGTGCCCGTAGTTTTTGCTAATACTGATCAGAGATGCCTTCCCTTTTGGGATTTTGCTCTATCATGTAGTAGCTTCCTCCTTCTATTGTATAGTTTGTTTATGGCTGGGGTCCACCAGACAGGATGTCTGCCTTTGGAGGATTGGGTCTTGGTTTTATTTGGGATTGCATGATCCATGCATTCCTGAAGGTGTTCATAGAATGCGTTTATAAAGGATTCTGCGGTCTGGGCGTATTTTCCACAGGCCGGGGCTTTGAAGGATTTCGCCTCGGTTTTGAGGTGTGAAATTTGCTTTAGAGAAGTTTTTCACTGTGGTTTTCTGGGCAGGGGTGGGGTCGGGATGTGAATATCCAGTGAGATTAGTTTATGGTCTGATCTTACCAGTGAGGGATACACTTCTGGTCTGGAGCATAGTGTCCCCATGTTGGTGATGATCAGGTCCAGTATGTTTTCCCCTCTTGTGGGAGTGGTAACAAGTTGTTCCATAGCATTTGAGTTTATAAATTCTAGGAACCTTTGGGCTAGGGTGTTGGAGCTAGAGTAATGCTCCCAGTCTATGTTTGGGTAGTTGAAGTCACCCAATATACTGGTGTTTGGAGAGACCTTCATATTTTCCAGTATTCTCAGGAAGGCCAAGTGGGGTTCCTGTGTTTGGGAGGGTGGTCTGTAGCAGGCTATAAACTGGAAGGCATTTTTCCCACAGTTAGTTGCACATGGATAGTCTCTGATGCTTCGTGCTGTGCCACCAACCTGGAGGTGTGGGTATCTTTGACGAATATTGATACTCCCCCTCCTTTTGTGGTTCGGTCCAAGTTTTGGGGCCGAAAAGTATGGTATGAGGTATAACCTGGTAGTGCTGGGGTGCTCTCGGGAGCCTTGAACCAGGTTTCTGTTACTGCACAGATATCGATGTTCTCCATGGTAAGGAGAGTTTCGAGTGTGTGCATCTTGAGGTTTAGACTTCTGGCGTTGAGTAGCATTACTCTTAGTTTCTTATCCCTTGTGATACCTATGGAGGTGGGTTTGTCTTTTGAGCCTTGCCTAAAAAAGGCAGTATGGGGGTAGCAAGAGCCTTTGCCAATATCCCAAAGCCCAGGGGTGACAGGTGCAAGCCGTCCCTAGCGAAGCATCGTGGCTTGTTGAGCATGTCATCCCAGGCTGACAGGCATTGGATCCCCTTTGAATGACACCAGTACTTAAGCCAATTGTTGAAATTGATCATCTTGTCTTCATATTGTGGCATCATTCTTGGTGAGGGTAAGATGCTACTCAAGGTCAGGGTCATACCGGCCTGGGCTACATGCTCAGAGAGCTCCTCTATGTCTCTTTTCATGTAGTCCAGGGAGGTACGTCTCAGGTCATTCACACCAGCATGGACAATGACTGAGTCATATTTGTACTTGCCTTGGAGTGACCTGAGTGCTTGTGTTATCTGGCGGATCCAAGCGCCCGACAGGCAGCTCACCGTGACCCTCTCCTTGTTCAGCCTGGTGAGCGGGACGTCAGTGTGCCTGACGATAGAGTCACCCATTACAAGTGTATCAGGTGTGTTGTTTAGCCTTAAGGGCTGTGACTGTTCGGCACACTGGCTTTGTGAGTTATGTGTTGCACGTGTTTTGTTTTCGCGTAGCGGTTGCTTGGGTGTCTGCTTTGGAGATCTCTGCTGCTTAGGCAGATTTTTATTTAGAGCCTCCGAGTATGTTTTTGTGTGTTTATGTGTTTGGTTTGTTGTCGTGGTAAGTCTATGTTAGACTGGAATTGTAGTGAGTGTGGTTTCCTTCTCCTCCTGACTGGTTACGCCAGTACTGAGTTGAGAGAGCTTAGCCTCCAGTTTGGCTATATGGTTGCATCTCTCACATGTGTTGGAATTTGTTGGGAGGAGGAGAGGCTTGTCTGTGTACATGAGGCAGTTGTAACATTGTCTCAAGATTCCCAGATTCACCTGCTGGACCAGAGAGGAGATTGACAACTGACCTTTGGACATGCTAGAATAGTATTGGGAATTCCTTTATAATTGAAAGAAAGGTCAATGGGGAACAAGGTACTCAAGGGGAGTTTGTGAGGGTGTAGTGCTTTTAATTTTTTTAGACCTGACTTATATAATTGCTTTAGTGAGCAAGTGCCAGGTAACTTAAATGCAATGTGTTACAGGTAACCTAAATGCAAAAACGACAAACAGTAACTTTCTTACAAGTGAAACAAGGAAATAAGTACAGTAAGCAATGCAGATATCACTAGGGATCCACAGAAGTGCTAAAAGGCCGCGTTTTAGGTGGAATTAGCATTTCAGGGAAATAAACAAACAAGCATACAAATAAAGCTAGATTCAGCAGGCCTGGATCTAGTCTATGCTACAGCAAACAAGGTGTACCAATTTCAGTAAGAAACAGTTAGAATATGCAGGCACTATAAGCCTTTAACCAGATATTCCTTGCTCAGAAGGGCAGAGTCCAGCCTCTCCTCCCACAAGAGTGCAGACCGCAATCCTTCCTAACGTAAAATAACTGGCCTGAAGCCCAAGTGCTTAAACCAGAACTAATACACTTTTAGAATAACAGACACTGAGCTCTCAATCAGCAGTTCCTAACTTAGAAGGATGTAAGCTGCCTGTCCTGCCACCACAGTGCAGGCCACAAACCTTCCTAATGTAAAACAACTGGTCTGAAGCCCAAGTGCTTAATCCAAAAGACTTAGAAATGATAGCTACACTTTAATCAAGTTACTACCAGCAGTAATAAATACAACTGAATACTTTAAAAATGCCTGGATTAGTGCTCAAGTTATACAAACAAAGCTAGATTCAGCAGGTCTGGATCTAGTCTATGCTACAGCAAATGAGGTGTACCAATTTCAGTAAGAAGCAGTTCAAATATGCAGGCACTATAAGCTTTAACCAGAAATTCCCAGCTCAGAAGGACAGAGTCCAGCCTCTCCTCCCACAAGAGTGCAGAACACGAACCCTCTTAATGTAAAATAACTGGCCTCAAGCCCAAGTGCTTAAACCAGAATTAATACACTTTTAGAAAAACAGACACTGAGCCCTCAATCAGCAGTTCCCAACTTAGAAGGATGTAAGCTACCTGTTCTGCCACTACAGTGCAGACCACAAACCTTCCTAATGTAAAACTGGTCTGAAGCCCAGGTGCTTAAACTAAAAGGCTTACAATGAGTTACACCAAGCAGTAATAAATACAATTGAGTACTTTTAAGATGACGCAAGAGCAAAATAAAGTAAGAAAAAACACAAATACAGTATTTTTTTTTTTTTTTTTTTTGGAAAGAGAGAAAGGAAAGAGAGAAAGGAGTAGCAGAAACTAAGCTGATTGGCCTTCTCAAATGCTCTCCCTGTACTGGGTAGAATGAGGTAATGACACTAGACTGGGAGGAGGGTCCCAGATCAAATTTACACTAGGGGCGGGCAACTGCAAAGCCACAAACTGCAGAAGTGTTACTCCCAGCTGAAAAGCAGCAGTGAGCCTTTAAATGAAAGTTTTAAACAGCTAAAGGAGCCACTAGAAAAAAAGAGTTTAACTGCAACAAGTTATCATAAACAAACAACCCAACAGATGCTTAATAAGAGTGGACAATTTCCAGTTAATACCTCACACACAGTGAAACTAGCTAGAAAAATACACAGTACACAAAGTGCTATAAACAACAAAGAAATAAAGAACAAAATAAACAAAAACAGGATACTTAATGTTATATATTGTAGCTCCGAGTGTGCTGAGTGTCCTTCCTTCGATAAGCTCACTGTAAAATGGCTGAACACTCACAACTGAGCTTCTTAGGTAACAGAAAGTTGAAACCTGAGACAGCTTTTAAGAAAGAAATCTCAAAAGAACCAATGAGGTGCTTAGTCTATGCTGTAGTCCAGGAGACCTCAGTCAGCCAATGACCTCAAACAATTCTCTCTCACTGAAATGCCTGATGGCTTTGGCTAAAACAAGATGTCCCTGAATTATGTACTCAGACACACAGCCTCCACAAACACTAGGCCCAAATACAAGCCTGAATATGAAAATGCTACAAATATCCACACTACTTAGAACAAACTGCAGAAGTGTTACTCCCAGCTGAAAAGCAGTAGTGAGCCTTTAAATGAAAGTTTTAAACAGCTAAAGGAGCCACTAGAAAAAAAAGAGTTTAACTGCAACAAGTTATCATAAACAAACAACCCAACAGATGCTTAATAAGAGTGGACAATTTCCAGTTAATACCTCACACACAGTGAAACTAGCTAGAAAAAATACACAGTACACAAAGTGCTATAAACAACAAAGAAATAAAGAACAAAATAAACAAAAAACAGGATACTTAATGTTATATATTGTAGCTCCGAGTTTGCTGAGTGTCCTTCCTTCGATAAGCTCACTGTAAAAAAATAGGAGCAAATAGGAGCAAATCCCATAGGAGCAAATCCTCCTTTCTTCTGCTCAACATTAATGTCAGAAGCATTGCAAACAAAATCCATACTCTACACGCATTAATATCCCACTACTCCCCCTGACATAGTAACATTAACAGAAACCTGGCTTAAACCTCATATTAATAATAATGAGATCACACCCCCAGGCTACAATATTCTACGTAAAGATAGGTCAGACAAAAAAGGCGGTGGTGTAGCAATATTATACAAAGACCACCTCTCTCTTCAACCGCACAACCTCACTACCCCAGAAATAGACAAAGCAGAATTTCTTATAGCAAAATTACAAATCAATCCCAGCAAAAATCTTATAATTATAGGTGGGTACATACCACCTGGTAACAACAGTGCTGCTGTTGTAAACCTATTACAGTGGTCCTCCACTCATCTTCCCCAAGAGACTATCATCATGGGAGACTTTAACATAGATTGGCTCCTGTGGTCCTCTCAGAGCCCAACCATTCACATGAACCTTTACTGGTTCATCCAAACCATCACAGCTCCCACTCGAACCGACAAGGCTTCTAACCAAAAATCCAAACTAGACTGGATTCTTGTTAACACTCCTCAGCTAGTATCCCATTCAGGCCATCACCCTGATAACCTGAGTGACCACTACTCTACATTCATCATTCGAGAACGTATCCACCCAACACACCAAGCTATCTTCCGTACAATCAGGTTTACAAAAAATTTAACCCTGACAACTTTACCTCTGCCCTAAAAAACTGCCAGTGGGACCAGCTTAAGCACATACCCTTAGATGAGGCCATTCTCTCTTTTAACAATACCTTTCTTGATATCCTTAACACACATGCACCCCCAAGAGATGTTAGAGTCAAGGCCAATTATGCCCCCTGCCTAACCAAAGAGACCAAAACCCTCCTTAAAACCAGAGATAAAGCATGGGATTTGTACCTTAATGATAGATCCAATGCCAGTAAACAAAACTTCCAGAAAATCCGTAATATAGCCAAAAATCAAATTACAAGGGACAAAGCTGAGTACTACCAAAAAATCCAAAACAAGTACCAAAATAATTCACAAAATTTCTGGGCCTCAGTTAAAAAAGTCCTACAACCAGGTAAAGTCACCACTCCCACACCTAAGACAACTAACACTACTGATAGCATAGCCACCCAATTCAATACCTTCTTCACCAAAACCATTCAATCCCTAGCAAAAAAACAACCTAAGACCAACCATACCCCCCCCCCCCCACCCTCTGTATATAGCACACCCTCACAGGACACCCCCACCCAATTCAACTTACATACTGTATCTGTCAGCTACATCACAAAACTTCTAAAAAAAACTAAAACCTATAACACTAGCTGCCAACAAACTCCCAGCAGACTATCTTAAAATTGCAGCTGAAGCCATCTCCTATCCAATAGCTATACTTATAAACAGATCATTAACTGAAGCCTGTGTACCATCTATTTGGAAAATATCACATATACTTCCCCTTCACAAAGGAGGCATCTCATACGAAATGACAAACTACCGCCCCATTGCCACACTTTCAGCTATATCCAAAATCCTAGAAAGAATATTTCACTCCCAGCTCATGAAATACCTAACCTCACAAAACCTAATATCTAGTACTCAGCATGGCTTCTGTCCTGCACATAGTACTACAACTGCTCTCCTAGCCTTTACCAATACAGTCAACCAACATAGAAACAATTCCAAATTTGTATCCGCCTTATTCCTTGATCTGTCAAAAGCCTTTGACATGGTTAGCCATGACAAACTCATCAACATCCTCTCCTCCCTCAATATAAACATCATAACTATAAACTGGTTCCAAAGTTATCTAGCTGACAGGCAACAAGCTGTCAATTGGCAACAATCCCGCTCTCACTTTCTCAAAGTCACAATAGGGGTCCCTCAAGAGTCCATCTTTGGACCCCTCCTTTTCTCCTCTTTACTAACCATTTACATACTGCAACACCCCCCCCCAAGCCACTGTTATCTGTGCAGCCCCTTTCCTTACCATCCTCCAAACCAAAACCCAAGAAGCCTTCCTATCAGTTGAAGCCTGGCTAACTAACTCTCAACTGATACTAAACCCCAACAAAACTAATCTCATACTCTTCTGTTCCAGTAGGAATGTACCACCCCCCCCACCTTCAATATTTACTCAAAAAATAAAACTATTATAACACCAACTGACCACACCAAACTACTTGGAGTAATAATTGACAAGTTAAAATTCGACCTCCACATAAATCAAACCCTAAAAAAAGTTCACAAGAAGCTCAGGCTCCTATTCAGAAATGCCCAGTTTCTAACAGACACCACAAGAATCACTATGGCCAGAACCCACCTGCTATCCACACTACTTTATGCATTCCCTATCCCAACCAACCTTCGTAAAACAGACCTTAACAAATTTGAAGCCTGCTATAATAAAATAGCTAAATTTGCCACTAAAACACCATACAGGGCACATCATTGCCAATCACTCAAAGAACCTAACTGGCTTGAACTCCCACAACTCCTCCACTTCAACCAATGGAACCATGCCCGTTAAATCCTTTACCACCCAAACAAAACCCCAGCCCTTAGAGACCTAATCCAACCATACTCTGCTCCAAAATCCCTTCACTCAAAAAATAAACAGCTACTTCAAGTCACTAGAGCAAAAAACTCAGCTGGACATGACCTATTCTCAAACTACACTTCCAACATATGGAACACCCTACTGACTACCCTAGTCTCCACCCCTCATCAAAACAATTCAAATCTCTCCTAAAAAATCACCTAGCAAACTCTTGGCTCTGCCCCTGTATACCCACAGGATAGCCCTTTACCTAATTATGTACTCGCTCGTATTCTCTCATCACTCCCGATTGCCTTCCTCTCTCAAAATCCGATATTAACCTAACTCCAACTCCTTAATAACAAAGACTAACAAATCCTTCTAATACAGTTGCACACAATACCTTGCCAACACTATTATTAACTGTAATACCACCTTACTGTCTTGTTTATTTTATAATGTAACCTTACCAACTTAACTGTAACTGTAATACCACCTTGTTGTCTTCTTAATAATGCAATATAATATGTAGCTACAACCTTCTGCAATTATGTATGAACTATGTCTGATTTTGTTTTTATCTTCTAATGTATTATGTGGAGCTTATCTCCTCGGGCCTCCACTGAAAATGGGCACATGCCCAGCTGGACTTTCTCGGTAAACAAAGGTAAAATAAAATAAATAAATAAAATAAAATCATGCCTGCTCAACCTGGTTAACATCTTTAAGTCAGTCACCAAAGCTGTGGATAAAGGTAAGGCAGTGCATTAAGCCTACCCCGATCTGGCCAAGGCCTTTGATACCATTCCTCACTCGGGAGTCATTGATAAACTCACCAAACTAGACATCAACCCCTATATCACTAGGTGAGTTGCAAATTTGCTTACAGATAGAACACAGAGTGTGAAATTAGCGGACTCCAAGTCAGACTGCCGACCAGTCATGAGTGGAGTCCCACAGGGATTGGTCCTGGGTCCTCTTCTGTTCTGCATTACTTCTCAGAAGTCCAGGCCAACACAAAGGGACTCTGGCTGACCAAGTTCACAGATGACTGCAAGCTGGGAGCCATTATTAACTCCTCAAGTGATGCAGACATCCTACAGAAAGGACTTACTGAGACCAACGACTGGTGTCGAAACCATGGCCTTAAACTTAATGCCATAAAATGTGTCGTCATCCCCTTTGGTAAAAACTCAGTTTCCACTAATTACCACATTGATGGGAGCCCACTGAACACTGAAGGCTTTATAAGAGATCTGGGGATGCAGGTTGAAAGCAACCTCTCCTTCGACCACCACATTGCCACTGTAATCAGAAAATCCTTCTATGTGGCACATCTCATTACCAAGGGTTTTGCATCCAGGAAGAAAGAAGTCATTGTCTCTGTCTACTCTTCCTTCATTAGACCAATCATTGAGTATAATGCCTCATTTGGCATGTACCTCACTAGACACCTGAAACAGCTGGAGAGGCCACAGAAGTACCTCACAAAGAGGATCCTAGGCATTAAACACATGTCCTACATGAACATACTCAAAAAACTCCAGCTATTCTCTCTCATATTGCCTACTTAGAGGTGATCTCTGCTTGACTTACAAAGCCATGTCTGATCCAGCTCTGTTAGAAATGCTACATCTAAAGAAATCCCAATCCTGCCACGCCACACGTTCCAGAGACCTCAGCCTCATTACCACAATCAGCAGAACAAGCTGGAGGGACAGATTCATAACCCCAGAGATTGACCATGCTCTGGAATAGACTTCCCATTCATGTCAAGCAGAGCCCTTGCTGTCACTCTTCAAGAGAAATCTTGATGAGTGAATGGGTAATAGAAAGCTCACCCCAGGATCACTTCAGTGGCTCTACTTGATAGAGGCACTGGAAACTAACGTCAGGCGGCATGATGCCAGAGCACTTCTGTGAGCTAGGCTTGTAAAGGCTCCATTGCCATTAGCCTAGCACACACCTATGAACACACCTATGAACCTATAATATGAACTGACCCATGGCAAAACTTTAAAACCCCCAAAAAAATTCCCTGGCAGAAATATGTGCTTTCCCATGCTATATGAGACAAAAGATGCATTGGAGAATTATCTTAAAATCTTCTAAAGCGTTACACTTCCAAAATATATGAAGCCATTCCCTATGTGATACTATTCTACATCTCCAGCAATTGGGGGCTGCTCCTGGAAACATCTTAGAAAGTCTCATATGAGTGTAGATATATTTAATCTGACACTGCCAGAAGAGCCACGGGACTATAATCATTGTTGTTTTTTTTTTTTTTTTTTTTGCAGTCTGTACAACTAATTTCAGTATTCAGCTCCTGCACCTACAAGCATCTTTATTTATTAAAAACTTAATCTAGCTATAACCAATATTTTGTAAATGATGCTAACAGCTCCTGTGACAGTCACACACAGACCCATATCTTCAAACAACCAGGAAATTAACATTGCTAAATTTGGAAGCGGTGGCCTTCCTTGATCTTCAGTAGCCAGTTACTGTAATTGGATAAATGAGCAATAAACTGATCCTGTGTATACTGTTTCTGTATTATACTTCATTTCACCAGTAGTATTTTATCTAGTGTAGTGTCAATGACAATATCCAGTGGTGTAATCCATTTGACATGACATAAAATTTGCACCATACCCATACTTTTCTGTTTTTCCGCAACTGCACTGACTATTTAATTCAGCTTGTTGAAGTTTAATTATTTTCCCTTCTTTTTCCACCTGGAATTTTAATTCAAAAGTTAGATTCTTAAATGAAATTGATCCCTTAGTGTACCTGTTTTATCATGTAAATCAGAAAAGATAACATTTTTCCTTATTAGACAGTTACTCTAAAAATGTGATCTCTTTTAAATTTTGCTACACTTCCAATAAAACAGGAATGAGAAACACATTAGAGAAAATATGTTTTATTTTCAGTCATGCCAAAAAGTACTTGTTGAATGTGTTTCTGTGTTTTTTTTTTTTTTGGTCCCTAGTGGACATCATTTAACAGTCCTGGCGCCCCACTGCCCCACATCCATGCTGGCTGTACCAGCTTATCTGCTATTTTCCCCTGTACTTACACCAATATTGTTGTGGCCAGTCAAGGATTCTAAAGGTATCCTGGTGGCTTGGACATCTTTACATTTGTCCGAGGGGGTCTTTACATGCCCTACCCACTCCCTTCCCTATCCCCTGAGTTTCTTGATTATGTCCGAGGATAAATCCCATCTTCAGGCTACTCCTCCTCTAAGGGAGTGTCATTCATGAATGCTCTCACACCCATGACAGGCACGACCATTCCTCCCTGCTGCTCCATTAGTTGCTTGAGCCTCTAATTGAACTCAGGTTGATATGCCACCAGAGTGGCAACTTTTTTTTGTTTTTTGTTTTGATTCTGAAAAGTATATCTAAGAGATAGGAGGGGTTATGTTTTTGGCACATAAGTGAAAAAGCCCCAAAGCATGGCTAATACATCACCAAGATGCACATAAGCATTAATATTCTAGTAAAATTAACAATGAAGAGTCTGGATTAGGAAACTTATGATGGCAAATACCAGCCAACACATGGCTACCATGCCCATGCATGCTCTTCCTTTAAGGGGGTATTCAAAACTGAGTAGTGCTTGGCAGAGTAGTTCTCAACATGATTAGCTGTTTCTTTTTTAAACTTTCTGAGTTTCATGGAGTGGTGCTAATGTGGCTATATGAGCATTTAAACTTAACATATGTGTACTTATGTGCAATAACATATAGTTTAGGTGTGTTTCTATCTAAACTTTTATCCGGTTTTATCAAAAAGTTATTTCTAGGGATGGGAAATAGGCATCACAGCTGTGTGAGCAGTGGTAGTGACTTCTGTCACCATCTATCACATGCATCTCTATGACTGTTGTAGTCCATGAAGAAGGAATGCTCCATTAGTAAGTATGGTATCGAACAACCTTCATTCTTCTCTGTAAACTTTACACCTGTCTTTCATATCCCAGCCATATGACACTTGCCACAGTGGGATCAACATCATACAAAATCAAAGATTTGAGCCTGCTGCACAGGACTAGTAATGTAAAATGCTATGGGGGTCTAGTTCTGAATACAAAGCATGTAACCATGAGAACAACGTAATCATCATATTTTTCTGAATTGTATCCTAGACCATGGAGTAGGGTCACTGCAAAGGTATTGTTACTGGGTAAGGTCACATATGCACAGCTGACGGAGGTGTATGCGCATACAGACTTTAAGTATATACTGATATCTATGTATGTCCTATGCATGTAAGACACCACACCTGCAACCAATGAGTTTTCATTGTTACTGCATTCCCTCTTTGGGGCTCACCTCTTCAGAAGTTAAAGATCCACCCTTAAAAAATCTTGAACTACACATTGCTGGTCTGTCAGGATGTACCAGTCTGTGAGACAATCCCATGAGCTACTGATATAGCATGCACTCTCTCAGAGTTAGTTCTAGCATGCAGGCTTGCAACCTTTCGGCATCTTATCGTCTTTTGCTCTGTCCAGGTGACCATATTGCTTATGCATAATTGTGTGACTGCCATCACACAGACACATATAAATGTTATCTAGTAGCCTGTGTATTTTACAATTATGCTGTCATACAGCAGAACTAGAAACCTGCTCTATACATAAATGCAGAAAGGTGATGTACAGTGCACTGTACAGAGATCTGCTAAATTGTATGCAAAAGAAAAAGGATGGTACAGTGCACTCAGTCCACTCTAAAAAAAGAAATGCCAAAGTGTGAAAAGTGCACTGAAATCCACAACAAGTAGTGAAAAAGGCAAGCACCAGCTGGTGATGTCAAAAAAACTCCACATAATAGTCTGAATAAATTTAGCAAAGTAATTTGTAATTTTTACTTTCTACTAAAAACATATAGACTTCATCAGAAGCAGCATCCACTACAAACAATCCAGTTTAAAAATCCTCCACAGTTAATCAAATCTTAAAGACAAAGTATGCCTTAAGTATACATTAATTGTAGGAACTGATAGTATGTATAATATAACTGCTAAATTACTTACATTCAAGTTTCAGTGGTTTATTTTTGTTTGGACACAAATGAGGGAGGAAAGGACCTGTTCCGATTGGCTAGACAGATAGTCTGAGCTTGGAAAGATGTGCAGCAGGTAAGAGTGATACAGTCTAATGAGGGAAGTGTACTCGCAAGTGAGGAGAGTGTGTTGAGCAGATGGAAAGAGTACTTTGAGGGGCTGATGAATGAAGAGAATGAAAGAGAAGGTCGGATGATGTGAGGGATAGTGAATCAAGAAGTGCAACGGATTAGCAAGGAAAAAGTAAGGATAGCCATGAAGAGGATAAAGAATGGAAAGGCTGTTGGTCCAGACGATATACCTGTGGAAGCATGGAGGTGTTTAGGAGAGATGGCAATGGGGTTTTTAACCAGATTGTTTAATGAAATCTTGGAAAGTGAGAGGATGGCTGAGGAGTGGAGAAGAAGTGTTTTGGTACCAATTTTTAAGAATAAGGATGATGTGCAGAGCTGTAGTAAGTACAGAGGGATAAAATTGATCAGTCACAGCCTGAAGCTATGGAAAAGAGTAGTGGAAGCTAGGTTAACAAAAGAGGTGATGATTAGTGAGCAACAGAATGGTTTCATGCCAGGAAAGAGCACTACAGATGCGCAGTTTTCTCTGAGAGTGTTGATGGAGAAGTATAGAGATTGTCAAAAGGATTTACATTGTCTTTGTGGACTTAGAGGAAGCATATGACAGGGTGCCCAGAGAGAAGTTGCGGTACTGTATGAGGAAGTCGGGAGTGGCAGAGAAGTATGTAAGAGTGGTACAGGATATGTATGAGGGCAGTGTGACAGTGGTGAGGTCTGCAGTAGGAGTGACAGATGCATTTAAGGTAGAGGTGGGATTACATCAAGGATCAGCTCTGAGCCCTTTCTTATTTGCAATGGTGATGGACAGGTTAACAGATGAGATCAGACAGGAGTCCCCATGGACTATGATGTTTGCGATGACATTGTGATCTGTAGTGAGAGTAGGGAGCAGGTTGAGGAGACCCTGGAGAGGTGGAGATATGCCCAAGAGAGGAGAGGAATGAAGGTCAGCAGGACTAAGACAGAATATATGTGTGTGAATGAGAGGGAGGATAGAGGAATGGTGAGGATGCAGGGAGTAGAGTTAGCGAAGGTGGATGAATTTAAGTACTTGAGATCAACAGTTTAGAGTAATGGTGAGTTTGGAAGGGAGGTGAAGAAGAGAGTACAGGCAAGGTGGAGTGCATAGAGAAGAGTGTCACGAGTGATTTGTGACAGACAAATACCAGTAAGAGTGAAAGGAAAGGTCTACAAGAGGGTAGTGAGACCAGCTATGTTATATGGGTTGGAGACAGTGGCATTGACAAAAAGGCAGGAGTCAGACCTGGATGTGGCAGAGTTAAAGATGTTAAGATTTGCACTGGGTGTGACGAGGGTGGACAGGATTAGGAATAAGTATATTAGAGGGTCAGCCCAGGTTGGAAAGTTTGGAGACAAAGCCAGAGAGGCAAGATTACATTGGTTTGGTCATGTGCTGAGGAGGGATGCTGGGTATATTGGGAAAAGGATGCTAAGGATGGAGCTGCCAGGTAAGAGGAAAAGAGGAAGGCCTAAGATAAGGATTATGGATGTGGTGAGAGAGGACATGCAGGTGGTTACTGTGACAGAGCAAGATGCAGAGGACAGGAAGAAATGGAAACAGATGATCCACTGTGGTGACCCCTAATGGGAACAGCTGAAAGAAGAAGACTTTTAACCCGCTGAGGCTATAAGATTTTTAGCTCTGCTCAAGTTGATGTTGCTATCACTTTTGTACTTAGTTTGAAATGGGGTTTTCCTTTATTCTTTGTAAACATTTTAATTTGGTTGATACCATTACCAAATTACATTTGTTTACTCGTAAACTCAAATTATTTGTTCATTTCGAACAGGGTGATAATAATGCGAGCTTTACAAATTCACTGTTCAAAGAAAAAGTATATTTAACTCCACTATACACTCAATGATAACAACTTCTGAAAAAGCTTGCAAGCAGCAAATGTATGCAGTGAACAAAAATATACCATTATCCGTATACTATTAGCAAAGAAGAAAGACAGATTTTAAGAGATCTCACTAGCAGCAGAACCCTTCATATTATGAAGCCTGACAAAGGAGGAGTAACTGTTCTATTTGCAAGACACAAGTACATATATACACATTTCTCATAATGAAGTTAATATAGCTTATTGAAAAACTGATTTGTTCTTACATGACTATTTGTTGCAGGAGATTATTGATTCCGAACTATATGAATATTTCTTAATTCCTAATCCAGTCATTCCAGCCATTTTTGGAATCCCTAAGGTGCATAAAACATATAACCCCCCCCCCACCTTTTAGACTGATTGTGGTTGCACAAAATTCCAAAACCCACTCCTTAGCAGTTTATGTGGATAGAGCTCTAAGAAGTATTTTTCAAGCACAAACACACATGCTAAGGGACTCATTGGACTATTTTGGGCCATTTGGAGTCACCTATAGGATCCAGACTACTTTTTTGCAACCATTGACGTTATGGACCTGTTTACTTGTATTCCTAAGTCAGAGGGCTGGACCTATTTTCACACATCCCTCTTGTCTTGCCAATTTTTTAAGTTCTAAAGATATTTTGATTCTTATGAAATTTATAAATATTATTCTTGATAACAATTTTATATATTTTGATGAAGAGGTTTACAGACAAGTGAGAGGTGTAGCGATGGGGGCTTCTTGTGCCCCCACTTATCTGAATTTATTCATGTATGCCTGCGAGACTTTGTACACTTTTTCTAGTGAAGTGTGTCATCATTGTAATCTATACAGTCATGTTTTGGATGATATTTGTATTATATGGACAGGAACTGAGCACAGGTTACATACGTTTATTGAATACCTTAACCTCAAATTCATACACACACTATTTCTTGTAATTCAAATAATTTTCTTGACACAACTATTTAAAGAATGAAACTGGCTTTATATCAACTATTTATAGAAACCCAACTTTTAGTAATGGTTATTTACATTTTCACAGGTGTCACCCCTTTACACAAAAGAAAAGTCTTGTTAAGGGATAGCTGACCAGATTAGCTAGGATGATATTAGACAGGGACATCTTGAATCATGAAGTAGAAATTTTGCTTGACGTGTTCAAGGATAAAGATTACCCTGAGAAACTACTTGAACAATTACAATCACAAGAACGTTTGGAATGGGGCCACTGATATACACATTTATTAGGTTCTGATTCAAATTTATTACAAACTAGAACGAATTCCAGCACTTATGACAGCAGGGAAGTAACTAGCAACCCAGGATTTAAGAGAGCTATGATTATTCAAGACAATCGTGGGTCTAGCTGATTAAAATCCGTTATTATTAACAACTGGAATATTTTAATGTTGAATTCTAAAGTTTTCGAAATTCTCGGTGAATGGCCGAAATTTGTGTACAAGACTGCCAAAAATTTAAAAAGTATTTATGAAATGCAGAAGTTGGATGTTATTACTGAATTAGTACACAGGTTGAGTAAATGTGGCTTTTGGAAACAATGTAAATATATGATAAATGACAATGTTATAATGAGTATGTCTAACTTTGGTGGGAAAGAGAGCAATGTAACCAAAGTGGCATTTAAGAATGGTAATTGTAGTATGACAAGAGAAGCAGATCTGGCAAATTATAAATCTTACCCTGCGGTTAACGTGGGTAAAAAAGATTGTGCATTAAGAAAAAGGAGCTATGAATATTGTTATGACATTTGTACAAAAAACGCAAACAATGCTTTATATTTACATTCTATGGAAACTGGCAACTTTCAGGCATTTCAGTTTGGTATTATTGACAAAGTTGTCGCCTGGGAGCTCACATTGGAATTCAAGAAAGCAGTGTGGCAGTTTAAGTTGTATGCCACTGTTTTTACTGGATTAAAAGAAAATATTTCTATTTTAGCTATTCTTAAATTGAGGACAGCTAAATTGTGAATTTTATATCATATATTTTTTATTTTTCATTATTGATGCATGTTAATATTAAAAATGAACTTTATGTATTATTATCAGTCCCAACGATAAATGTATTCTTAAGGTGTACTTCATTTAAGATTTGATTGACTGTTAGTAATGTCATTAATTAAGAATTTTTAATTGGGTTGTTTGTGGTGGATGCTGTTTCTGATGGTCTATATGTTTGGTAGCTGCAAGCAAAAATGACAAGTCATGTTGTTAAAATTATTCAGACTCGTGGAGTTTTTTGTTTCGTATTACTATTTGGTACTTGCTATTTTCTCTGTTTGCTTTGGATTTTGGTGCACATTTCATGGCTTGGCATTTATTTGGTATTGACTAAATTGTATACAAATATGTACATTACTCTATTCACACTGTGTGCATGTCTGTGGATTGCTACCACATATGCACACATGGCATGCACAGGTCTGCAGGTAACAGCTAACATTTGCAGTTATTCCACAGTGCTGGCATGCTAACAGAGTACAAATGTGGACAATTGTACATGTGATGTGATGTGCTTGATAGCATTGACAACTAAAGGACCATGTGCCATACCTCTCAACTGTACAGATTTTCACAGAATGTCCAGATTTTTGCCTCCCATTTTTGGTCTGTTTTTCATAAAATTGTGATTTTCCTGCAAATGAGTAAATTATTAAAGATTGAATTTAGAAAATAATGACAGATACTTCAGTTTCAGACTTTATACCCCACAAAAATCATACTAAAGCAAAACCTGTTATTCTATCAACTTTCGAAGTTTGTAAGAGCAATATTTAAAAAAGTCCCTATTTTGGGCTGTTGTCCCACTTTTCTTTGTGGCTTTGTCCAAATTTCTTGCTGTAAGAGTTTGAGAGGTATGCCATGTGCTGGTGAATTAAAATGTATGTCCAGGTGCTTACACTGCTATTTTTGTAGTCTTTAAAAGTGCATTCCATAGGCACCCTGTTACTGAGCATTGTTGCAAAACATGGTATGGAGCTCCCTCCCCAATGCTTCAGTATGTGAGATAAGGCAGATATATATTTGTTGGCAGGTGGCTTCCCGACTTGCAGTAGTTTTCTGAAAAGGAGGCTTCATCACGAGTCAAACCAGAGATATGGATAAAAATTGACACGTCATTTATCATGGTAATCAGGATGCCACGCACAGTTAAACAGTGAAGAAGGAAATGTCCACACCTGTCATGCAAGGACCCCAACCATATGTGGCACCTATGTGACAGATAATTAGTGTAGATTAGATGGATATTGGTAACTGTCACATGTATATCTACCTT
Source organism: Protopterus annectens (assembly GCF_019279795.1). Lineage (NCBI taxonomy): Eukaryota > Metazoa > Chordata > Ceratodontiformes > Protopteridae > Protopterus > Protopterus annectens. The sequence continues at coordinate 717,896,412 of NC_056725.1, read as the reverse complement.
ATATATGAAGCTTTACGGTTGTCTTAACTACTCTTAATTTATTTACTTATGTTTGTTGACCAGGATAGTGGGCTGATCAACAAAGGACCCATTTCAGACACAGTGTAGGAGTCAGACCAAAAAAAGTAGTCTAAAACAATACAGGTAATAGGACAAAGACTACAGAAACATTTTTCAATGAAGGTAAAGTACATTAAGTATGGAAAAGCATGAATCAAACATGGTTATAAGTGGTTATGTACAAATATACATTGATTGTTATGCCTATGTTTTACTTGTTTTTCTTTGTATAATAATTTAATCATATAAATGAAGAAGACTAGGTAGAGTGAGACAGTTACTAGGCAGCATTGCTTAGCAGTCAGCTAAAATATAAAAAAAATAAATTGTGGGGAGAAGGTTAAGAAGATGACAGTAGTTGAGGGTAGTAGGAAGTTATGGGATATGAGAGGGAAGGGGAGCTTTTAAGTAGAAGAGTTAACATAAAACCATGGTTAATGCTGTGAGTACTCATAGCAGTGCATATGTTAGGATTCCTGACAGATGAGTTAACTAGAAAACATAATGAGAAATACTTTGAGTTTAGGATGAAGAGAGTGTCATACAATAAACCTTATCTGCTCTGCCTGTTGTACAGTCTATGTTGTACAGTGTATGACCAGTAGTTTGTACAATGATGTGCAAAGACATATTTATGGGCACCTGGCCAACCAAGTGTAACGTGGATTGCTGGACAGGGTGCAACCCCACATTAGACGATGATGCATAAGCATAGCATATTCAAGGGACCTGACCAACTATTCATGGTCAGCAGAATGCAAATAGAATGCAGCTGCACAAATGCACTCTATAGGAGCCAGACTATTCCATATGTATGGACGTATGTTGATCAGGCTATGGAATTATATGGCACAGCACAGCTTGGGCATGACCATTAGTGCCTTCCCAGTTGCTTTAATGTGTGGTGGTGTTTATGGCTGTACAACTATACACATATGTGCTTGGGCACTACATGGACCCCGTTAAAGTGTGCCTGACCTACCATGTGTACAGTGGTGTGGTGGACAGAATGCATTGTTATATGTCATGGTAAACCATGGATGCAATAGTAAGTTCATGCCCAGCCAGCTGTAATATGGAATGGTGTGCAGCTATAGACTTGTCTAACATGGCATTGCATGGGCACATCCATGGATTCCTGATGAACCTTCTGTACTGGAGTTTGGTAGACAGGTTGCACAATTACATGCCATGGCAAAGCTCAGGCACATCTGTGAGCACTTGGCAAGTCAGCTATTATGTGGGTTGGTGGGCAAAGTATGCAGCTGATTGACATGGTGCTGCATGGTTACAAAAAGGTAGGGGAGCCTATCTAAATATCTCTAATGGACTGTAGCAGCCATGGGCTACTGATGTTATAATATAGCCATATGGAGGGGTGTATAATTCTGATACAAATGTTGGATGCAGGTAACATTATTTTGTGTGTTCCATGGAATGACACTGTCATGACTTTCAAAGTAATATTTGTACTGTGCTGAGCATATTGCCTAAAAACATGTAACATTGTACTTGCACACCTACCAGTTGCCAGTGTAGACACATGTACTGTGACATGATGGTCCAATGTCTGTACATCACCATATGCTGGATGATCATGTCCACCTGTGTGGTTGTGACAGGCAACTTCATACATAACAGTGACCCATGGAGAACTAGTGCACAGGGGCTACATGCATGTATTTGATGCCCCTAGAGTTTTCCTGTTTCCATCCACAGATCATCCTATACAATCCATATGTTCAGTAGATACATGAGTGGCCCTCAGACTGACATTCTACCCTTGAATAGTGTGTTACAGTGTACCGTATACATTACACCCCAGTTATGTATAATTTCCACAAAGATGGGCCATCAGGTCACTGTCAGCAAAGTGTTCCAAAACTAATACCTTTTGGCTCTGATGTTTATGGTTACTGTATATCTTAACCAAAAGGTGATGTATGGTTACATGACTATTCACCTAAACCATGACATGATATTCACACTAACATATTTTTCCACATATGTGGGCTGGCAGTACTTGTTCCTGCTCTCTGGGTAACCTATGTATACCTAGTGGTGATGCACCAGCATCTTATGGGATGCACATCTGTTGTGGCTGCCATATTTCACTACTCCTTTTACCACTGTGTGGCATTTATGGTGCCCCTCCATACAACTCATTTCTATATGACATTCTATTACCATTCCAGATGTGGGACAAGACGTTTCATTAGGATGACCATGTCTCAGAACCTCTCGATAGCTACCTGCAAAAAAAAAATATGTAGACATCCAAATGCAGATGCAAATGTCAGTAAAGCCAGCAGAAATGGTAGAAATACACAATTTTATTTAGACAATAAATATAACATAACAAGGTAGAGAGAAATAAACCCAACTACCTACCTGCCTGCATGCAGCACAGAATGAGTGCACATCCACCACTCTACTAGCTCCAATGAGAAATACATGAAACTAAGTACACATACAGTTTGTAGTATGCCCCTACATGCCAAGTGATATACCATATAATGACTTTGGCTTCACAAGATTGGCTGGTGTGGCAGTGCATTACTTTATGTGTGTAACACAGGACTCAGTGTCTGATGCCACATAGTTCATGGACAGAAGAAAGAAATAGGTAGGGGGCTTTATATGCTGTAATTGCATGTGATGCTATGGTCTTTAGGTTGAGATTTTTGGCACAGTGCCCCCCTCCTACACACACACACACACAAACACACACATGGGCACACGTGCTCGCTCGTGCATACTCTGTTATGTATATCTCTTGTCCTCCACTGAGCATTATTAGAGGCCATCCATGGCTTGCTCCATATTGTGCATCATGAATATGTTATGTATTGGCTAAGGCAGAAACATGTGCCCATCTGTGTTTGATTCCTTGCCACATGCTGCACTAACAACCTTGTTTGGTAGCAGTCATACTGGACCATTGTTTTGCTGTGTTCACTGCATATATTAATGCCATTTTGTTTGCCGTACTGGGAGCAATGTGTTAACTGCATATTGGTTGTGCACATATGTGAAGTTCATATCAGCATACTCTGGGGTGAATCTCTTTGTTGATGCCACATTGCAACCACTCACAGCATGTGAATTATATAGCTTAGAATTATGTCACGTATGTTTCTATGAAAATATAAATGTACCTGCTGTAGTGGCATGTATTATTTGGTTAGACTTGCATCAATGCATGTAATGCATATTGCACAGGTGAAGTGTATTGTTAGTATGTGTTGTGTTTGTTCATATAGACCAGGGGTGTCCAAACTTTCTGGTTCAGAGGCCACTTACCATAGTTCTCAAAGTTTAAGGGGCCACATTACCATGTCCATTATGTATCTGTTCATTCAAAATGGTATGTTGTAGGGCATACTGAGGGCCAGATAAAATGCTTTGTGGGGTCAGTAATATTCTGTACACTTCCCCATATCATGCTGTGGTACACTTCCTGTCCATATTGTGATATGACCTGAGGCCCATTAAAGGCTGCATAGACAAAAGCCTTCATAATGTGCAAATATCTGCAGGTGGGTGTCTTTCCATCTGGCTGAACTTTCATGCAATACAATTTCATTGTTGGTATACATGGCTTAGTCTGGCAGATATACCCTGGGATTGTAAGCAATCCTTATATTGTGTTGCAGAGACTATGCCTGTTATACATTTATCGCATATGCCATGTGCACGCATATATATCACATACAGTGTTATTTACCTGTATTTTATTCCCTTCGGAGACCACTGTGAGCATCAGCTGGTCATCACAGATGAAGCCCATCATGGTTTAGCCTAGCAGGAGGTAGAGGGGGTGATGCTGTATGAAATGTGTGGTATATCACAAGATGTGACCCCTGCACCAACCAATAGTATCAGACAGATTAGAGGCTGAACATGCTAGCAACATCACCAACAAAACCCACCAAGATTTAGCAGAGACCCAACAAGAGATCCTGCGCTGATTCTGGTTTAAGGAGATAGTGACTTAGTGACTTAGAGATTCTCAAATGTTCGTGATGTGCTGTATACAGTCAAACATGCAACAAGTTGTGGTGGAACAAAAGATACAAAAGAATGTCCTCCCCACTGCTTACATCCTGACAGGTGTGTTTGCCCATTACCACTACTTCCTCGTACTTCACCATCTACTAGCTTATGGGCCGCGTCCGTTACACTGGGCTGGGTGCACCTTGGGCACTTAACTAGCATGCCAGTGGAGACGGTGCTGAATAGTAACTAGGTATCATGTGGGCCAGTGTGAATGAGGTACAGAATTTGTTAATCGATTAATGTCTGCTTTCAAGATATTCCTGTTTCTTTGTGTTCCACGGAATAACTGTTTGAAATGTTGGGACAAGCTAAAGTGAGCCATGAAACACAGAGACTGAATGACAGAAAAACGGACTTACTTATGCTAAGTCCAAGATGGCCATTTATTTATTTATTTGACATTTGTTGACTGGGTTAGTCCATCTGAGCTTGCACCCTTTTTCAGCGGAGGCCCAGGAAGAAACTCTCCAAAGAACAAGTTTTAAGTAATAATAAGATATAGAAATACTCAAATACAGACTTAACAAATGATAAAATGGACAATATACTTTTGAGAAAAAGTAAGTTTCATAAAGAGTATAAAATCAAATTTATCAGGAGTGGAACTTAGAACATAATTAAAAAAAAGCATAAGTTGGGAAAAAGATGATTAGAAGTAAGTAAAGAAGTGGTTAGTAAGAGGAAGGAGAAATGAGGAAGAGGAGAAATGTCTAGGATCAAGCGTTAGCTATTATACTGAGAGATAACATGGAGAGAAAGAAGTAAGATGTACCACAAATAATACAGGGGTAAAGGTGAGAAGTAGGTATCAAAAATCGTACAGGGGTAAAGGTGAGAAGTAGGTATCAAAAATAGTACAGGGGTAAAGGTGAGAAGTAGGTAGTAAAAATAGTACAGGGGTAAAGGCGAGAAGTAGGTAGTAAAAATCGTACAGGGGTAAAGGTGAGAAGTATGTAGTAAAATAGTACAGGGGGTAAAGGTGAGAAGTAGGTATCAAAAATAGTACAGGGGTAAAGGTGAGAAGTAGGTAGTAAAAATAGTACAGGGGGTAAAGGTGAGAAGTATGTAGTAAAATAGTACAGGGGTAAAGGTGAGAAGTAGGTATCAACAATAGTACAGGGGTAAAGGTGAGAAGTAGATAGTAAAAATAGTACAGGGGTAAAGGTGAGAAGTATGTAGTAAAATAGTACAGGGGTAAAGGTGAGAAGTAGGTATCAAAAATAGTACAGGGGTAAAGATGAGAAGTAGGTAGTAAAAATAGTACAGGGGTAAAGGTGAGAAGTAGGTATCGAAAATCGTACAGGGGTAAAGGTGAGAAGTAGGTATTGAAAATAGTACAGGGGTAAAAGTGAGAAGTAGGTAGTAAAAATAGTACAGGGGTAAAGTTGAGAAGTAGGTAGTAAAAATTGTACAGGGGTAAAGGTGAGAAGTAGGTATCAAAAATCATACAGGGGGTAAAGGTGAGAAGTATGTAGTAAAATAGTACAGGGGGTAAAGGTGAGAAGTAGGTATCACAAATAGTACAGGGGTAAAGGTCAGAAGTAGGTAGTAAAAATAGTACAGGGGTAAAGGTGAGAAGTATGTAGTAAAATAGTACAGGGGTAAGGGTGAGAAGTGGGTATCAAAAATAGTACAGGGATAAAGGTGAGAAGTAGATAGTAAAAATAGTACAGGGGTAAAGGTGAGAAGTATGTAGTAAAAATAGTACAGGGGTAAAGGTGAGAAGTAGGTAGTAAAAATAGTACAGGGGTAAAGGTGAGAAGTAGATAGTAAAAATAATACAGGGGTAAAGGTGAGAAGTAAGTAGTAAAATAGCACAGGGGGTAAAGGTGAGAAGTAAGTATCAAAAATAGGACAGGGGTAAAGGTGAGAAGTAGGTAGTAAAATAGTACAGGGGGTAAAGGTGAGAAGTAGGTAGTAAAATAGTACAGGGGGTAAAGGTGAAAAGTAGATAGTAAAAATAGTACAGGGGGTAAAGGTGAAAAGTAGGTAGTAAAATAGTACAGGGGATAAAGGTGAGAAGTATGTAGTAAAATAGTACAGGGGATAAAGGTGTGAAGTAGGTAGTAAAAATAGTACAGGGGTAAAGGTGAAAAGTAGGTAGCAAAAATAGTACAGGGGTAAAGGTGAGAAGTAGGTAGCAAAAATAGTACAGGGGTAAAGGTGAGAAGTAGGTAGTAAAAATAGTACAGGGGTAAAAGTGAGAAGTAGGTAGTAAAAACAGTACAGGGGTAAAGGTGAGAAGTAGGTAGTAAAAACAGTACAGGGAATAAAGATGAGAAGTAGGTAGTAAAAACAGTACAGGGGTAAAGGTGAGAAGTAGGTATCAAAAATCGTACAGGGGGTAAAGGTGAGAAGTAGGTATCAAAAATAGTACAGGGGTAAAGGTGAGAAGTAGGTAGTAAAAATATTATGGGGTAAAGGTGAGAAGTAGATAGTAAAAATAATATGGGGGTAAAGGTGAGAAGTAGGTAGTAAAATAGTACAGGGGTAAAGGTGAGAAGTAGGTAGTAAAATAGTACAGGGGTAAAGGTGAAAAGTAGGTAGTAAAAATAGTACAGGGGATAAAGATGAGAAGTAGGTAGTAAAAATAGTACAGGGGTAAAGGTGAAAAGTAGGTAGTAAAATAGTACAGGGGTAAAGGTGAGAAGTAGGTAGTAAAAATAGTACAGGGGTAAAGGTGTGAAGTAGGTAGTAAAAATAGTACAGGGGTAAAGGTGAGAAGTATGTAGTAAAATAGTACAGGGGTAAAGGTGAGAAGTAGGTAGTAAAATAGTACAGGGGTAAAGGTGTGAAGTAGGTAGTAAAAATAGTACAGGGGTAAAGGTGTGAAGTAGGTAGTAATAATAGTACAGGGGTAAAGGTGAGAAGTAGGTAGTAATAATAGTACAGGGGGTAAAGGTGAGAAGTAGGTAGTAAAATATTACAGGGGGTAAAGGTGTGAAGTAGGTATCAAAAATCGTACAGGGGTAAAGGTGAGAAGTAGGTATCAAAAATAGTACAGGTGGTAAAGGTGAGAAGTAGGTAGTAAAATAGTACAGGGGTAAAGGTGTGAAGTAGGTAGTAAAAATATACAAGGGTAAAGGTGAGAAGTAGGTAGTAAAATAGTACAGGCGTAAAGGTGAAAAGTAGGTAGTAAAAATAGTGCAGGGGGTACAGGTGAGAAGTAGGTAGTAAAAATAGTACAGGGGTAAAGGTGAGAAGTAGGTAGTAAAAATAGTACAGGGGTAAAGGTGAGAAGTAGGTAGTAAAAATAGTATGGGGTAAAGGTGAAAAGTAGGTAGTAAAATAGTACAGGGGTAAAGGTGAGAAGGAGGTAGTAAAAATAGTACAGGGGTAAAGGTGTGAAGTAGGTAGTAAAAATAGTACAGGGGTAAAGGTGAGAAGTATGTAGTAAAATAGTACTGGGGTAAAGGTGAGAAGTAGGTAGTAAAATAGTACAGGGGTAAAGGTGTGAAGTAGGTATCAAAAATCATACAGGGGTAAAGGTGAGAAGTAGGTATCAAAAATAGTACAGGTGGTAAAGGTGAGAAGTAGGTAGTAAAATAGTACAGGGGTAAAGGTGTGAAGTAGGTAGTAAAAATAGTACAGGGGTAAAGGTGAGAAGTATGTAGTAATAATAGTACAGGGGGTAAAGGTGAGAAGTATGTAGTAAAATAGTACTGGGGGTAAAGGTGAGAAGTAGGTAGTAAAATAGTACAGGGGTAAAGGTGTGAAGTAGGTATCAAAAATCATGCAGGGGTAAAGGTGAGAAGTAGGTATCAAAAATAGTACAGGTGGTAAAGGTGAGAAGTAGGTAGTAAAATAGTACAGGGGGTAAAGGTGTGAAGTAGGTAGTAAAAATATACAGGGGTAAAGGTGAGAAGTAGGTAGTAAAATAGTACAGGGGTAAAGGTATGAAGTAGGTAGTAAAAATAGTACAGGGGTAAAGGTGAGAAGTAGGTAGTAAAAATAGTACAGGGGTAAAGGTGAGAAGTATGTAGTAAAAATAGTACAGGGGTAAAGGTGAGAAGTATGTAGTAAAAATAGTACAGGGGTAAAGGTGAGAAGTATGTAGTAAAAATAGTACGGGGTAAAGGTGAGAAGTAGGTAGTAAAAATACTACAGGGGTAAAGGTGAGAAGTAGGTAGTAAAAACAGTACAGGGGGTAAAGCTGAGAAGTAGGTAGTAATAATAGTACAGGGGGTAAAGGTGAGAGGTAGTAAAACAGTACAGGGGTAAAGGTGAGAAGTAGGTAGTAAAATAGTTCAGGGGTAAAGGTGAGAAGTAGGTAGTAAAAGTACAGGGGGTAAAGGTGAGAAGTAGTAGTAAAATAGTACAGGGGCTAAAGGTATGAAGTAGGTAGTAAAAATACTACATGGGGTTAGGTAGTAAAAACAGTACAGGGGTAAAGGTGAGAAGTAGGTAGTAATAATAGTACAGGGGTAAAGGTGAGAGGTAGTAAAATAGTAGAGGCGTAAAGGTGAGAAGTAGGTAGTAAAAATAGTACAGGGGTAAAGGTGAGAAGCAGGTAGTAAAAATAGTACAGGGGTAAAGGTGAAAAGTAGGTAGTAAAAATAGTACACGGGTAAAAGTGAGAAGTAGGTAGTAAAAACAATACAGGGGTAAAGGTGAGAAGTAGGTAGTAAAAATAGTACAGGGGTAAAGAAAAGAAGTAGGTATCAAAAATCGTACAGGGGTAAAGGTGAGAAGTAGGTATCAAAAATAGTACAGGGGTAAAGGTGAGAAGTAGGTAGTAAAAATAGTACAGGGGTAAAGGTGAGAAGTAGATAGTAAAAATAGTACGGGGGTAAAGGTGAGAAGTAGGTAGTAAAATAGTACAGGGGGTAAAGGTGAGAAGTAGGTAGTAAAATAGTACAGGGGGTAAAGGTGAGAAGTAGGTAGTAAATAGTACAGGGGTAAAGGTGAAAAGTAGGTAGTGAAATAGGACAGGGGGTAAAGGTGAGAAGTAGGTAGTAAAAATAGTGCAGGGGGTAAAGGTGAGAAGTAGGTAGTAAAAATAGTATGGTGTAAAGGTGAAAAGTAGGTAGTAAAATAGTACAGGGGTAAAGGTGAGAAGTAGGTAGTAAAAATAGTACAGGGGTAAAGGTGAGAAGTAGGTAGTAAAAATAGTACAGGGGTAAAGGTGAGACATAGGTAGTAAAACAGTACAGGGGATAAAGGTGAGAAGTGGGTAATAAAATAATACAGGGGTAAAGGTGAGAAGTAGGTAGTAAAAATAGTACAGGGGGTAAAGGTGAGAAGTAGGTAGTAAAGATAGTACCAAGCAGAGAAATGAAGTAGGTAGTAAGTAATAGGGAAAGGAAGGGGTGGAAAGTAAAGGGGGTGAGAAGAGAGGAAGGGAGAACTGAAGGAAAAATATTAAGTGGGGTGATTGCAGTTACATTTCCAGGCAGAAATTAGGTGATTTTTGAGGGCAGTCTTATAAACATGTGTAGGGGTTATATTTCTAAGTGATATAGGAAGGTTGTTCCCTGCTAGTGCAGGAAGGTAGCTATAGAGGTTTTGTCCAAGTTATTTTTTGGGTTTGTAGACTTGTAGGAGCCCTAGGTCAGAGCTCCTAAGGGAACATAGTAGGTTATAGAGAGAGATGATACAGAATATTTAAGGGCAGCAGGATGGTTTGTTTAGGACAGAGTGGTTGATAAATTGTTGTGTAAGTAAGAGGTGGTTAGGAAATTCTAGCCAATTATGAGTTTTAAGAGCAAGAAAGTGGTGAGATTCAGGTGGCATGTTAGCTGCAAATCTAGCAACTTTATTGTATGTGGTTTCCAGTTTGCATAGCAGAGTTCCCTTTTTTCTGCTTTATAGTGGTACTGGAGTTGATATATATATATATATATATATATATATATATATATATATATATATATATATATATATATATATATATATATAATAGTTTGGGGAGTGCGGGGGGGCTTGTCCCCTGCAAGAAAAGTTTAGAGTGATTTTCAACATTTTCTCTTCTTTTCTGTCTTTTTTTCCAGCTTGTTGTCACTTGGCATTTTGAGTGTCAATAGTTCAACAGGAAGATGTTCCATTGTCTATATGCTGTTATTGTCAGTGCATTGTCTGCTCAGACCTGTACTTCAGATAATGTGTCATTTAAGTATTTGCTGTACTTCCATTGCATCACCATGATGCATGCCTCATGCCACATATGGTGGTCCACATTTGTTGTCATCATCATGCTGGTCTGCTTTGTATAGTTACACTTCCTTAAACTGTGTGATACAAGTTCATAGGTTCACAGGCACTCACTAGGATCTGTAAGGATCTTAAAAAGCATAGACTTACATTCTAATAGTAGTTTTTATTCATTTTGCGCATGAACAACTTAAAGGTGGTTAGAACAATGAAATGTTGGAACATTTACTTGTGGCGCCTCCACATGAGGGACATGTGTGCTAAACGTGGGATGGATTTGCAGTTTCCTATTCATTCATTCAAATTACATTTGAATAGAGTAAGATTAAGTGCTTTGCTTTATATGGAGTTTAAGTCTGTACCACAGAAGAGGTATTCTCTGTAGCACATACCTGTCCCCCAAAATGTTCTGTGTGTGTTGCAAAAGAGATTGAGGTCCCTTGAGTGGGTGGTCATGCTACCATCAGACTGTAATATGTCATGTGACCATCAGACTCCCAAATGTGTAATATGTCTGACATCATAGTGTCTTTTGATTCTCTATACATGGGACAGACGTCCCCTTTTAGCAGACTTTGAAATGGACTGCATACTTTTTAGATTAAGGCCCTTGATTTGTTTTTTTTTTAGCCAGAAAGTATTGTTTGTACACACTAAGTGGAGTATTATATTCAGTAATTATACAGATGATAGCTCATTGCAGTGGGATTATTACATCCCTGGAGCAGGACACCATACCTTTAAATATAAGGTATGCAATGAAAAAGGGCTTCCTTACAGTAGTGGCTACATGTGGATCAAAGGACATTTAATTGTCAACATAGGTTCCTAGATCCCCGACCACAGGATCAACTTTCAGGGGTATGTTGCCATTATGATCATTACAAGGTATGTCATGCTTGCTGAAGGATACAATTATACATTTCTTAGCATTTGCTTTTAGTCCATGGTTTTCACACCAAATTTTGATTTGGGATAGGATAGGTTCTCAGTGTGGATTCAGTGCCCTCTGGGGAGTTTATGATGGTACCAAGTTTGCATTTATTTGCAAATGTGGTCAACAATAAACCCTTAATGTTCACTTTCACATTCAAGAAGTAAATGCCAAAGAGGTGCGCCCAAGGACTGAACCATGGGGTACACTAGTAGTGGCAAGTCTTTTGGAGGAGGTAGATACACCCACCCTAATTTTCCTTAGTTCTGTTTATGAGCCAGTTGTCTATTCAGTGGATTATATATGGATTTACAATTAGCTGGGAGAGTTTTTCAATAGTACTCAAGTATGAGATGGTATCAAATATCTTTGTGAGGTCTAGGTGTGTGCTGGGCACTGATTTGTCCTCATTCATTGTTTTAGTGACCTTCTCAAAGAAGCTTACCAGGTTAGGTAGGCAGGATCTGCACTTGATGAATCCAGACTGACATGGGTTGAGAGTCTGTAGGTTACCCATGTCATTATTTAATCATTTCATAATGATCCTTCTTTCTGTAGCCTTACAGATGAGGCTGGTCAGGCTTATGGTTCTATAATTACTCAAGTCCACTGATGCCTCATCTTTGGGCAAGGGATGACTGTTGCTGTCCTCCATTCATTGGCATAAAGCCTGTTTGGTGGCTGATAATGAATGACTGTGAATGTGTCATATCAAAGAACAAGTGAGAGAATGCTGCTGGTGTAAATGTATCATGTTGAAGGACAAGTGAGAGAATGCTGCTGGTGTAATGGAGAAGCAATGAAGTAGTACACTGAGACAATGTACATGAAGAGCGATATTCTTGAATAAGTGATGTTACAAATTCATGGAGTGTGAAAAGGGAAACTGTGACATGGTGCAGCATGAGAAAGTTGCATGGGAATGAATGGAGCCATGCTGGTCACATAAACTTGTGATGGTGTAACAGGGAAGAGATGAGCAAAGCAGTGGTGAGCAGGACATTATGTGAGTATGAGGTGCAGTCAAAGGAATGCACAGGTATGTGACAAGCCAGAGAGGGAATCAACTCCTTCATATCGATGGCTACCTATATAACCAAGAAAAAGTGGTGAATGGAAGGTCATACTGGGTGTAACAGTTGAAAAGAAGCAGAGAAGTGTAAAAGCTATGCCATAACAATGCCAGGACAGAGAGTTGAGATTCTGTAATGTTTATTTATTTTTTTATTTATTTAACATTTGTTGACTGGGAAAGTCCGACTAGGTTCCACATATCCTGTTTTCAGCGGAGGCCCGGGGAGAAATGCTCCAGAAGCATGTCTTTAGAATGTGGGAGGAAACCAGAGTACCCGGAGGAAACCCACGCGAATGCAGGGAGAACATGCAAACTCCACACAGAAGGCACCCCAGCTGAGAATCGAACCGGAGAACCTCTTGCTGTGAGGCAACAGCATTAACCACTGCACCACTGCACCGCCCTGTTCAACCACTTATCAACATCCACCAGCTGCAAGAGAAGCTGCAACCTTTGCTACACTGTGGGATATTAGCAATAGGGCAATGAACAGCCATGACAATCCATATCAAGTGATGAATAATGTTTGTGATCCACATTATGGTGAACTAGTACATCTGTTATTATGGAGAGCTATAATATAGAGTATCTGCAGGCTTTGCAGGACATGTGCTAAAGGACACCAACAGATGACATGCTTTTTGAAGGACTTTCAGCTGATAGCACGACCCTTAAAGTCAGGTGTATTTCTACATATCTACCACTGTGATGGTCTGGTGTAGAGGTACTCATGATAACAATGTGTGCAAATCTCCAAGATCTTTGCTACACACAGCAATGGTTTACAAATGGCACATACCTGATGAAAGGCAAAATTATGTGACAGTTATACAACATCTATGACCTTGTGAATTGTAAGCTGTCATCAAAAATAATGTCTCTGATATTTGTACTAATATCCCACAACCCTTTAAAAGCCTATAATATGATATGGAGCATGATTTTAGAAACCCTGGATGACATGGAACTGCTAGCATCCTTACAGTTTATCCTGTCAGGCTTTGAATCTGTAGCTGTCTGTTGTGTACAGGCTAATATTTCTAACACACACAATCTAAAGTATGTTTGTTCTGCTATTCACAGTGTGTGCTTAAAGGTGCAGTGAAATGGTATTGTTCAAATGTATGGGTCTAAAGCAAGCTTTCAACAAGCATTGAAATGTCTAGCCTTTCTGTAGAAGAGAGGGAGTACTGTGTGCCTATGCAGAGTTAAAGCAGCTTTTTCCGGAGGTAGCAGCTTCTTTATTGGAATATATAGAGGACAACTTCCTCCTCCATATTCACCTTCTCCTTGGAGTGTTGCTGATCTTTGTCATTTGGGTCTTCCACAGACCCAAAATTCCATGGAAGCACACCAGCACTCTGTAGTACCTTACAAGCCAGGGGAATGTCAATACACATCATGTGTTTGAAGTGCTACAAGGGGAACAAAACACAATAGAGGGCATTCATTAGAGGTTGATTGCTGGTATTGCTGTTGCATCAACAAGAAATGTTGGTAGATTTAAAGAGCACTTACTGTCTATAGTGGAAAAAAGGTGATTATGGCATCTAGGATTTTCAGTGGATGGTTGCCAAATGTCTCAAGTTATAATGTGTGCTTTATGGGTGTAGGTGCGGGTGTTTGTGATGTGCATTGCTCAGAATAAATTGTGCTTTTCTGCATTCGATGAAATGGCTCTAACAAAGCAGGTAGATTGAGTCTCCATCTCTTCATGCAGGTAAATGGATTTCTTTATGGTACATACCTGCCACTTGGCATTAGGGGTCTGTGTTGTTTTATTCTCCTGTAAGCACCTGCTGTTGCTGTGTTGCCAGTCTATGTGCTATGAATTTGAGTGTTGGTCTCCCTGTTCTTTGCTTTCATAGATTTTTCTGTAGTTGACATTTCAGAATCTGGCTTCAGTCATTCTTCCTTCCCTGAGTTTTTTGTTGGTGACATGAGATGAATCCAAATAACTTCTGTAGACAGTCTGACAAGTCATGTTTTAGGGTAACCAGCAGGCAGTCTAGTGTATTATATGGTCCCAAATAAGTGTTCTTGGCCTTGCAGAGTGCCAATCCTTGATTACTTTTTCTTGGGAGATTTGAAGGGGGGAGGTGTGGATGCTTTTATGTGATCTGGGAACAATGCAGGGAGGGGATGGTGAAGTTTAAACATAATTTGTCTGCAAATATATTGGTTATGCATTCTGGTTCTGAGTATGTGCTCTCCTTTACTATTAGCCCTGTCCAGTGCTGATCATTGTTTCAGAGATTTCTAACATAGCTAAAGAAGGCTTTATAGTTATCCTTTGCTTGGGTTGTTACTTTTAGCTTTTATCTGGTTATGGTTAATTTGGGCAGAGTCTGGAGTTCCTTGTTAAGGTTAGCAAGAGCATTATTGGCATCTTGGGAGTAAAATTTATTTTTATGTGCAACAAGCTTTCTTTTCTTTTATTACATAGCCTGTTTATATAGGGTTCCACCCTAGGGGTTTATTTTTAAATTTGGTATTGTATTTACTTCTGAATAGATAAAAGCGGTTGAAAAACTTTTTTTTTCCTTTGGAGAAATTGTGTTGATTTTCTTTTGGGGGCTGGCGAAGTATATTAAAGTAGTTTTTATTGTATTTTTGTGGGGAAAAAGTGACTTTTAACAACTTTAATTTTTTATGAACTTATGCTGCTTGTTTTCCCTGGGAAAGAGGCATAATATTTGGCTTGATCATGAAACAAACTACCAGTCCCATGGCTGATCCTTCTTCCAGCCACAAAAACTAAAAGTTAAGCAAACAGCCTTTGCCACCACAGCAGGCTAGCAATTTGACTCAGCCACAGGTGGGTAACTCTCCTGTGGCCAAAGCTGGTTCCTCAGCCCAATCAACTTTTACCCCAGGTATAGCACCTACAGCTACTATGGACTGGGGATTAGCCATGTCCTCTATGGCTGTTGGGGTCCCCTCAGTAAGCAAGGGAGAGCCACTCTTGTCTGTTCTAGGAAAGGGAGCAGAGAAAGCTTCCCTGTTTAGTCAGAATATTGTGCCCATCCCTGGGGAAGCTGCTGCTGCTGCCATTAACAACTCTGTTAACCCCATTTTTCCTGTGAAAAAGAAACAGAAATATATGTGCTCCTCCTCAGATTTCTTTAAACAGGAGTAGTTTACTAGATCTAGCACACGGTCTACTTCAGGCTATTGATCCTTCTTCTAAAGTGTTTTCAGGTAAAAGAAAAAGGGATATCTTGTTTCCTTAAGAGATTCAAGATTCTGAATATGGAAAGGAAGATAATGGGACAGATGCAAGGTTTTCTTCTCAGATTTCTGATTCAGATTCAGAGGAGAGCACATTACCTGACTGTCCCTGTGGAGGTTTCTCTTTCTCTGATACTATTTCCAGAATGTAACAGTGTTTTCAGAGGGAGAACACTCAGGTTTCTCAGTCCCTCAGAAAATACCACGCACTGTTACAAATGGAATTTTGACAACCTTCACCCATTCCTCCAGTGCTATCAGCCCTGACTGTGCGTGTCACTGTCTGCAATTTTGCTGAGAGTCAGCCTGCTGCACCTAAAAAGGCAAAGGGATTGTATAACATTCCTCAGTCCTTAAAGTTGTTATACATTCATCCCAGACCTTATCCAGCAGCTATAGCTTTAGTTAATCCTACTGCTTCTAAAGGTTTAGTTAATTCTAATCATATAATTTCTGACAAAAACAGGAAAAATATTTATAAGAACAGGAAAAAAACTGTATGCTTCTGCAACTTTGATTTTCAGAATTTTGAATTGTCATTCTCAGTAGCATAGCTATGGTGGATGAGAGAGGCAACTGCCTTAGGTGCAAAGAGCTGGGGGCATGAGATCAACAGATCTTGATCCGATATTTCTTTAAACAGGTATTTCATTTGCCATCAAACATGAGCACTGTGGCACTCTGTGTGTAGTCTAAACTGTAGCAACTGTTTGCTAAGTTGTAGATTTGATCCATTTGTGGGGAGTTCCTCAAGTAGATCTCTTTGCCTCCTCTATGAACAATCAGTTGTCAAGATTCTGCTCTAGGACTCCACGCAAGGAGGCATGGAAGACAGGTGCCTTTTCTTTTCCTTGGACAGGAATCTTTTATGTTTTTCCACCCATTCCATTGATATCCAGGGTACTTCTAAAGATTCATAAGGAATCCCCCAAGATCATTGTGGTGACTCCTTTCTGGCCAAGGCAACAGTGGTTCTCCCTTCTTTTGGAAATGACCAGGGCAATTGCCACAAACTTTCTTACAGCTTGGGTCTAATCACAAAAGAACTGGGGTGTTAGATAATCCCTAGCCCCACTCAACATCATTTGACTGCCTAGATGATAGGGCCTTAATTCCCATTAGCCACCTGTTTATTGAAGGTGTGCAGCAGGTACTATATTGCACTATGGCAGGGATCGGGAAATGTACCCTTTCCCTCACTGTAGTGCGATCTCGGGGTTTGTATATATAAGTAACAGGGGGCATGCAAAAACGTTGTTTACTGCATGTTGCACAGTGGCAGCAGTTGTGGAAGTGTGGAGAATGTTTGAATTGTGTTGAAGTCAACATTCTCCACTTCAGCGTTCAATTTATGTTTCGATCGATGTTTTCCTTTTCGGTTATCCAGTTCATTGAAACGATAAGTTGCACAAAGTATGATCTGTGAAATGATAATAAACCATATATATATATATATATATATATATATATATATATATATATATATATATATATGTCGTCTGTTACATCCTTGGCAGGATATAACCCATATAGCTAAAGTTACTGCAGCACTGATCATTCAAACATTTATTGTTATGCTAGCTTTACTTACACAACTATACTCTTTTTTTTTTTTTTCTTTTTTTTATGTTATGCTTATGGTACATAGCTCTATCTACATGCCTGGGTTGGCTTCATCCTTTACACATGTGCCATTGTTGATTAGTGAGCACAGATGGCACCTGGGAATTTGCCCCCTCTGGCACATACCTCCATATGTCCCCGTACACATATCTTATGTAGTGTATAAGGGACCTGTATAGTTCAGCAACGTATCAGCTACTATTGTAAGTGTCTTACTGTTGTCCCAATCAATTTGGAGTGGATAGCTTTGCTGGGATTGGTTGCCATACATGGGCTTGGGCTATGGCATTGCTATACTGTGATAGCATGCAGTGTTGGTTACTGATGTTGGGCAGTTTTAATGATTCACATACTAGCTCTGGTCCCCATAAAGCAGTGGCAGTCATCAGGTGAGATTCAGAAACCTTCTCTCTCTTATATATTTATGAATTCACCTACGTTTGACAGTGACTGATATGAATGTTTGACAATGACTGATATGGATGTTTGATATGACTCTGAAGCAGATTTGGTAACGGTGCAAAGTATTTTTCTGAATTCCATAAATTGACAGAATCTTTTCTGAATGGTTTATAGGGCGATGCAATATCCTAACATTTTCTATAGCTCACCATTTTAAAATTGCATAATTTGTGTTTCGTCTCCATGCTTGCTATCTGTATGCTTTCATTTCCTTTATGCAGTTTAGAGCTGCTTTAGTAGTAGTGCTTCATAACTAAGCAGCAGATTGTTCATTTTGAGCTAGACGAGAAGCTCTTCTAGCTGTTCTACCTATTAAGACTCTTGTATGGCCGTTCTGACAAAGGCCATAGCATCCATCTGTACCAATAACACCAGAATGCATTCATGGTGCAACTACTTCTTGATTGTCTCATTCACAAAAAAAATCATTTGTTCATTTTTTTCTTTACTTGCTCATAGCTCTAATAGCTACAGATGCAAGCTAAAGGAAACTGATAAAAATGAGCTACTCTTTGTAAACAACCAGCTGGCGATTAAAAGCATCTGAATTTGAAATCATATTGCATAATTATTGCGTTAATCACTTCCCATTTGCCAGATGAAATACATTTTAGTAAAATAGATTACACAAATGGTAGTCGTATTTTGATGGTGTCATACAGTTTCAGATGTACACTAACTACAGTTGCAGTCTCCCATTATTCATACCTTACCTCAACAGCAGGGAGAAATCAGCCCACACAGTTCTGTGACAAAGAAATCATTTGCAGTTTAGCACTGCTTGAGTTAGAAGAAGCAAAAGAAAGGCTATCTGACATCGTTGTTAAGTACATTTCAGCCCTAGGTACACTGCAAGCTATACTTTACATTGTAGCCGTAGCAGCAGAAAAGATTGAGCCCTGCAGTGTTATTGTGTTGTGTTTATGAAATGCTGCGGTTGTAGCAGCTCTACTTTATTTTGGTTCCCTTTGGTTCATAATTGAAACGTTTTGCATTTACATACCTAAGTATTTCACAATGTTGACAGGAGAAGCTAATGACTGCTAACATGATCTGACAACTAACTTGACAGCCAGTGTGTAGTATGTTGAAATATATGTGGCCAATGCATGGAGCTATTTCCATACTGATTTGGCTCAAATATATACTTCTGTTGTGGTCCATCTGTTGCTTTTCATGGTAGTGCCTTACAGTCTCAAGTCAAGATGATTTATGTATTTAATATCTGATAGCCAGAAAAGTTGATTGAGGTTTAAGAATTCATTCTAGTCTAGACCCAAGACAAAGGCAATAAGGTTAAACATGCAGATGACAGCATGTACATCAATATGAAAAGTTCAGTTAAGGTATGACATGAACATAACACAGACACAACAAATTTTCCTAACTAAAGCCTGAACAAAGTACTATTACATGTTTAAGTCATACAAATTTGCATATTGTACAGAACTCAAATATCTACTAAGATTCATCATATGGATTCTGTTCCAGCAGAAACCCACGCTGGCAGATCTACACAGCTCAGAATTCCATCCTCTGTCTCCCTGTGATAGGGGATTGCTAAGCCACTTCCATCGGGGAAGCCTAACCCTTCACAGGAAGAGTAGTGTTTAGGCTTTTAGTGGCAGCTGTAGGAATCACACAGTTGAATGTCCTCATCAGTGTGTATTGGTGAATTACAACTTCCAGACCCAGATAAGATCCCTTTGGGAATGTCCCTTCCTCTTGCTATTTTCTACAATTGTTAATTCCTCTGGGAACTCTATCTTACTGCTGCATTGTTTGTACACTTAGTACTGCTTTTAAGCATTTATGGGGCTTTTCTAAAGTGTTTTATAGATTATTACTAGGCTGAAGACCTAGGGAGCCTTTCTAAGCCTGGACAAGTTTTCCCAAACAAGTAATGATGTCCTTTATCCAAAAAGGACACTGAGGCCCAGGCATTTATAAGCTACCTCTATCCATAAGGGACATGGGTGCCAGGCCTGGTATAAATTTCCTATTCCCCATCCACTAGTCTAGGTTGCACTTAAACTGGGTAATAGACAAACTCAGCTTTGCATGGATGGGACGCCTGTTCCATAGGAGAGGCAGTCTCTTGGATACATATCTGTCTCTTCAACATGTTCTGTTTAAGTCACAGACAAAATTCAGGTCCCTAGACCTTGTATTTCTGGTACTGTTTGACTTGCAAATATGTAGGAGATTTATAAGTGTGCAGTTTGCGGATGCCTTATAAGCCAGCATAGATCACCCTTCAGCAATCCTTAGGAGACCGAGTAGAAGGAAAGGGCTTTAAGGTGCTCTGCATAAGGCAGGTTTGTTATGCCTTGCATTCTTTTTATAAAGAATCTCTGAGATTGTTTTAGTTGCTACTTATGACTGGCTAGGTACATAAAGGCAGCATTGTACTCTATGATTGGTCAGATAAGGGCAGCGTACAGTGGGATAATGACCTCTTTGGACCTAGATGCCATGCCCTTACTTATAAGTTGCACAACATTAAAGGATTTCCTCACCACTGTGGCTATGTGGAGGTCGAAGGTACAGCTACTGTCTACATACATACGCAGATCTCTGACCACTGGGTCAACTTGTAGGAGTGTATTATCAAAATGGTAATTAGCCAGGATTGCTGACTTCCCAAAGTGCACAATTATCCATTTCTTAGCCTTGAGTTTAAGACCATGGCATTGGCACCATTTATTAGTCAGTGATAGGCCTTTTTGAAGAATGCTAGTGTGTGCAGGGTGTTGATGATAACCCCCAGCTTGCAATCATCTGCAAACTTGGTCAGCCATAAACCTTCAGCATGTCAGAGAAATAAATGCCAAAAAGAGGTCCCAGTACCGATCCCTGGGGGACTCTGCTTGCTAGTGACTGGCCTCTTGCTGGAGATGGCCTCACCTATTTTGACCTCCTGTATCCTATAAGTGAGCCAGTTGGGTGTCCCACAGGTGATAAAAGGGTTTATACTTAATTTAGTGAGCTTGTCTATAATGCCTGAGTTGGGTATTGTATCAAAAGCCTTGGCCAGGTCAAGGTAAGCTATGTGCACACTCTCACCTTCATCCAATGCTTTGGTGACCCTCTCAAAAGAGTCCACCAGATTTAATAGGCATAACCTTCCTTTAACAAAGCCAAGCCATAACTTTTATGACTAGTACTGGGAAGCTGAAGTTCTGTGGTGTCAGTTGAACACTAGGGACTGTCTTGTGCATGTACAACTGCAATTTAATTACACCTGTTTCTGTTTATCTGCTTCATTTTGAGGTTCTGACAGGAAAATATTTTTTTTTTCATTTTTGTCTTCATGTATATAATATTTACTACTGATTTAACACTGCCGAAGCCATTTTTATTATTAAATTGTGATTGTACCAGAAATTCTTTTATTTGTAATTTATGTGATCTTTTTCATTTTTTAAATGAAAATCTTTAAGTAAATTATTATTTATGCTGTTTTAAAGCTTTTTTTTTTTAATTTTATTAAAGGACATATATTTGCTTCTTGGCACTATCTGGACAAGTACATTTTACTTGGTACTGTGAGCGTGTATGCTGTTTACTGCACAGTGCACTGTGCAGGTTGTAGAACAAGACTTAGCACATTTTAAACTTTTTCTGATACATTTTATGCAGTTTAGCCCCATTTACTGTGTGGGGACATAGCTTATCTTTTCTATTACTGTTGCTGTTAGTCACCCCTTAACAGTGTCAGTGTATTATTCTAGCTGGTGTTTTTCCCCTGACCTGTTGGATGCTGATATGGCTGCCCCTCCCCATCAAATCCAATTGTACCTAAAAAGAATGCCTCAGCCTGCAGTTTGTGAAACTGTTCCTGCCATAAGCCAGTCCGCAGACCACTTACCTTTTTGCCCATCTCCCACAGCCCTGTATGGTATGGGGTCAGACATATCCACTGGGGCTGTTCCAGTACCTTATTCAGGTTAGATAAAAGCAAACCATTTAGGTGCAGGAGAGTTCTGGGGTAAGAGACTCTTTGCCAGATATGGTACTCTGACCCCAGATATTTTGTCCACTAGTGTAGGTCACAGTAAAAACAAACAGAAACGTCACCACACTGCCGACAATCAGGTTATTACCATGCATAGGGATGATGTGGATTCCTTAGCTAAGAATGTTGTACAGTCAATTAATCTCGGAGACTGTGGTCCTATTCAGAATGACTATGGGGCTATCTTCTCAAAAGATCAGTCTATGGCCACAGATTTTGATGAGGAATCTGTTGCAGACAGTAATGAATACTTTCAGTCCATCTAATCTGACTCTTTGGAAGGTGATCAGGTTCAAAAACCCAAGCAGGCGTTCACATTTCTACAGATGCAAACTAGGTTTAGAAAGGCCTTTTGTCTAGAAGCAATCTGTTCTAAAAATTGGTAGAGTTTATAATCTTATTAAGGATGAGATTCCAAATGTTTTGGGTGTTCCTCCTCTCTTACTGGCTTTAGAAGATGCCTGTAAAACTGCATGTAAAACTCTTTTGGGTGATGAACCAGTTCCTAAAAAGACTGTGGAGAAATGCAAGATGCTGAACAGAAGAGTTAAATGAATGAGATTGCTCCTAACGTGACTCAGTATTGAGACATGCTTCGAGGAGTGTCTTGGAAGGTGCAGATACAATTTCTAAAAATTCAGCTGCTTCTGTTGTATTTGGGAAGATATGCTTTGTTACATAATCAGAATTTTTGTGAGGAATTAAAAAATGAGATTTTGAATGCTCCTTTAAGTTATGAATTTGTGTCTGGTCCTGTGCCACTCAGATTCTCAAACAATGGGTGGATGTAGGTAAATTGATGCATGGGGTATCTAGAATGTCCCAGGTTCTCCCCTAATAGGGTGTTCAGCTTCAAGGGCAAAACAAACAAACAAAAACCCCAGCCTAACAAGAGTCTGGGTACCAAGGGGAAATGGCAAGAGAATAATGCTTCCAAACCAAATAAAACGGGTACCTTTCTCAAAAAAAAGACCATTCCCCTGCGAAAGAATGACTACGCTGAAACTCAGAGCATCTTATCCTTTCCTCCTGTACCTCTTCCAATTTCTCTTCCCCAGGCTTTCACTCAAGCCAGCAGCCTGGCCACAAATAGTCTCAGATAAATGGATACTGAGAATAATTCAGAGAGGATATATTTGGCAGCGGACAGAAAATCGTAATCCCTTGAGGGGAATACCCCAACTCCCCCCCCCCCCCCCGCCCCAGGACATGCCAGGCCAAACACATCTGTACTTTTAGTACTCTTTCACAAGTTGCAAGGAGGGGTTATAGAGCTAGTTCCTGAACCACAAAAAGGAAATTATTTCACTCCAGAATCTTTTTGGTACTCAAAAAGAAGCTATTGTAGAGACCAGTGTTAGATTTGTATTGCCAAAATACCTTTCTGAAAGTACATAAATTCAAAATGCTCACCATGCAGATGGTCCTTCTCCTTCTGGATCACTGTTTCATGGTGGCTTTAGATCTGAAAGATGGTTATCTCATTCCAGTTGTGCCCAACTTCAAGTTGGAACTGCAAAAGTCCTGTCTCACAACCTCACAAAGAACTGCCTTCCTGAGGTGTATGATAGATATAGAAAAAAGAATGGCCTTCTACCAAAAGAAAAGGTCCTGACTTTTCAGAACATGTTCAAAGATTTATTTCTTCAAGAAGTTGCCTCCACAACAGTTTCTCAACATTCTAGACTTCATGGCATCAATCCTCATGAAACCAATGGCCAGATTCCATTGTTGGTTCCAGCACATGCATCAATTTCAGGTACAGTGCTGGAGTTTAAATGAAAGTTACAGCAGTGGAGGGATCAGATGTCTCTCAGTCCATGCTTACCCCAGTTTAGTCACTACAGATAGACTTGTCAGATTTTGCATGGGAAGCAGTCTCCAGGGGAGTTCAATTACAAGGTGAATGGGGTTCTTTGGATGCTACAAATCACATAAGCATCAAAGAAAAGTTAGCAGTGATTCAGAACATAAATGTTCTAAACCAATTATGGACTTCAGGTCCCCTTTTAGTAGTCACAGACAACACTACAGTGATGTGGTATCTGAACAAAACAAGGGGCTACAAGGCCATACTTTTCTTGCTGGTTGACAATGATGGACTGGGAGCCAACTTTACTGCATGCTTTGATGCTTCAAGGCTCATACATCCTGAAAGAGCAAAACATAGTGGCAGACAGACTAAGCAAATCCAGGAAGAAACCTCATGAGTGGAATCTCAGGATAGAGGTCTTCCACAATTTCATCTGTATGGGGGAACACCTCAAATATATCTGTTCACCTCCTTTCAAAACAGATGGAAACATTCTGTTTGAGATATCCTTGCAGTCATTCTTGGAAGACAGAAGCATTTTCATTTCCTTGGAAGGAAATGTTCCTTTATGCATTTCTATCATTTTGAATGATACCTAAGGTACTTCTGAAGATTCAGAAAGAATTACCAAAATCACTGTGGTGACCCCCTTTTGACCCAGTTGCTTTAAAGTGTATCACTTGGAAAACTGTTTTGCTCTGTTATCAGCAAGGTGAGTCTCTGAGCTGCAAGCTCTCATGGTGGATCAACCTTATCTGATTTTCCATAAGGACAGGGCTGGTTGGCACACTAATGCATCTTTCATGCCAAAGGTTGTTCATAAATTTACCCTGAATCAAGCTATCAATTTCCCAGTTTTCTTTCCAGAGCCTAAAAACAAGGGAGGAAAGATTCTACTTAACTTGAATGTACACCGGCAGCTCAAGTACTACCTTGAGAAAACAAAGCCCTTTAGGAAAGCTGAACAACTGTTTATTTCATATTCTGGAGCTAAGAAGGATCAAACTGTCTCTAAGCAAAGAATTGCTCATTGGTTGTCCTCTGCTATTCTTTTTTGTTGCTGCTACCATGGTAAATCTATTCTAGGCAAGGTTAAGGCTCATCCTCTTCTGTGGCACATTGTAAATGAATGTATTCTAGAAGCATTCTAGAGGCAGTAACCTGGTACTCTGTGTTCATACCATCACAGAGCCGTACAAACTTGATTCTTTCTCAGGTTCCAGAGCAGGCTGAGCGAGGACCATTCTCCAAGGGCTCCTGGATCCTTATCCTTCCTTCTCCCAGGCAGGATAGTCAGTGTAAATGATAAACGTTGTGACACCCCACCACAGGACCAGTAATCAAGGAGCCTCAATCCTCACCACTGGCACCAGTGGGGGACGTACACTTGTAGATTAACAAGTACACACACAGTATTTCCAGATGCAGGTCTCTGCATCACGTGCAATTGGCATAGCTATAGAGTTGAGTCCTTAGCCAGGGTTCCAAGCAAGTCCTCCAACACTGTCTCTGTCCAACCAGTGCTTCATGTCCCTGCCCAAGTAGCTGACACACACACACTTTTGGAGATTTACTTTACACACACACACACACACACACACACACACACACACACACACACACACACACACACACACACACACACACAGTAGTAGATGTATGAATTTCACACTACCTTAGTGGCAGCACCCATCTACCATCCCCCCTTATTTTATATATAGTTTGTTTGTATCCAACCTTTTAGTGTTGTTGGTTGGTTTTAGTTATTTTTGTTGTTCACTTTTTAGCTCCAAATTGGTTGGCTTCAGGCAATTCTTACTTCTGGTCCTTATTGGTTCTTCCAACTTAAAATTTAAAAGATTGAACAACTGACTTCATGACATGATTTAGGCTTCCCTTGATAGGAAGCGTTTAGCCAATCCCCTATCATAGGGAGTCAGAGGAGGGAAATTCTGATCACTGGAAAGCTACTTGTGTGTGTTTGTGCAGGCAAAGACCCCATATGCCACTGAGACAGTGTTAAATTTAAATATGTACTGTTGCAAGTAAATAGGACTGATGCAGCTGTATCTTTCAACACTAAAATAACACAACTGCTAGGTTATGCAAATAGAAACTATGCACAGGTAAAGAAATTGCAGTCTGTGCATAAACAATATATAATTTATTGTATACTATGGTGTGAATATTACCATATACAAATGTAGTATTTCTATGGTTTGCACAAATGAGCACTTTGGATTGGTACATATGCATGTATCTATCATTTATGTAGCAACTTTGACTGGATAGGTGGGTCTGGTCCTTAGACCATTTTCAGCCATATGACCCCATTCAAATGACATTTACAAATTTCAACATACAGTTATAGTTATGAAATACAGTGTGATACAGAGAGAGAACATATACAAATATAGATACAAGAAATGTGGCATAATGTGGTATACTTCCATTATGGTGAAAAACTCACAAGTTATTGTTGGCATACATTAACAAGTACAATAAAATAGTTGATATTGAATACATAATGTGTCATGAATATTTACATTTATTTGGTATAATTGGCAATAGAGTTATCATTTTTCTACCATATTTGATAAAATAAACAATTAATGCATTTGGATGTATTTAAATCAGTTAAGAGAAAAGGATAAAGACAGAGGGAAAGAGAGTATGTAACAGTTAATATGGAAGGTATTACTGTGATGTGTACAAAGGGTACTATGAAATATAGGCAGATAAAGTTCAGAAAGGGCAGGGGGCAAGCAATGGGAAAAAAGGTAGCTGAGAGTGGATTAAAGCAAGGCTAATGATTCCGGACAGGGAATGAAGGGCAAGGAAATGAGAAGAGATAAGGAATACCACAGATGGTGTTAAGAGCTGGGAATGACAAGGGAAGGACAACAGCATGGACAATGATCTCCAGGGATGTTATTAGGGTAAGGAATATCAGGTGAATAAGAACAGCAGAAGGGATGATGCAGACAGGAGATGGTGATAGGGTAGGGAATAACATGGGGATAAGGACAGTACATGGGAAATGATGGTGTTAGAGGAATGCATGACAAGGGAAAAGAGGTTAGAAGGGATAGTGAAGACTGGAGATGGTATTACAGTTGGGAAAGACAACAGAATGGAATGAGGAAATCACAAGGGGTAACAAAAATCAAATATGGTGTTAGAGCGACAAGAAAATGACGACAGCAGAAGGGACAATGAATGAAGACGAGATGGTGCTGCAGTAGGGAATGGCAAGTGAAAGAGGATAGTGGTAAAAAATGACAACTGGGGTGGTGAAAGACTAGGAAAAGATAAGGGGATGTGGACACTAGAATGGAAAATTAAGACTAGAGATGGTATTACAGTAGAAAAAGAAAAGAGAATGAGGGCAATAGAAGTATGAGTTTGGAATGACAACTGAAGCAAAGTGGAAGCAGGAGATACTTTTTTGTACCTTAAATAATAGAAAAAAGTCAAAAGTATATTAACAGAGATATAAGTAGGCAGTGAGATCAATGAGTATTTATTTGTTTAGATTTATCATTTATTAACTGTGCATGTGAGGTGGCCCAATGCCTTTTTCAAACACAATTGTGGCCAAAGGCAGCAAAATGTATTCAAAAGACAAATGTATTTTATGGAAATATATATATAAATATAAGCATTATGAACATAGTATACATATAATAGCAATGCTGGCAATTCTAAATAAACTTACAGTTTGGTTAAACAAATTGGTTTATGCAACAACTCTAAGAGTTATATATTCCTGTAAGAAAGTGTAAAATCTGAGACAAAAGTATAGTACTACAATAAAATAAAGTGAATGCAGTAGTATAAAATAAAATCATTACAGTACTACATAAAGTAATATTAGATGTGTAATGAAACACATAAGCCTAATGGTATGGCGACGAGAGGCAAGCCTGCAGAACATTCCGAGTTGTTTAAGTAATGAGTGAATATGATACATGTACAGGCATCATAGTGGGATACATGTAGACTCTACTGAGCACTGAAGCAGTGGTGACCAAAATAGGGAAAGGGTTAAGGAATGAAAAGTGATGGCTAAGAGTTTCCATACTGCACAAGCTTGGCGAAGAAGCGTTCAAAGCTGGCTTGATACAAGAATGACTGATATAAGGTGAAGGTACTGTTTCCCTGACACCTCTGAGAGCTCCCAGTTTGAAGGCTGTAGTTTGAATAAATTGTGGAGAGAAGCTTTCAGAAAAGCATTTTGTAGCCTGCTAATTGTAGAAGAAAAGAAGCTGTATATGTGACAGGTAGGGTGCTTGCAACAGATACAAGTTTACATAAATGAGTGAAGGTCATAAAGTGTAACAAAACAGCAATATTTTAGTAGTATTTTCAATAAAGTCAAATAATTCTGACAGTTTTCAAGGGAAACTAAAAGGAGGGCATATTCTAGTTTAGAAGCAACTGTGTTCAAATTAAGAGTCGCTAAGTTATAAAGGTAGAGATAGCCTAGAAATGGAGGGGGGGGGGTTGTCTTCTCATCTAGTTATTTATTTAGCTATTTACTTGTTTACAAGGTTTGACTGCAAATATATAATGCATATAAGGTTGCATATTAAATATTGACTATTACTTATTATTGTTTTTACATCTTAAATAATATATAGTCTGGTTTGGAATAAGAGTGATTGTGGGATATTTATATTTATTTATTTATTTTTGATACACTTTTAAATGATATTAATTTTATATGAAAAACAAAATTGCTATATGTTGTTTTTTATAAGACCTGTTTTTCTTTAAGAAGGGATGGATAATTAGATCCTGTCATTAATTGCATGCCTTATATATTTAGGGAAACATATCACTCAGATTGTTCTGATGAAGTCCTATTTAATTTTATGCATGCACAAAAGTACGTAACTTTTTGTATTGTGGTTGGAATAAATGTTTTTTAAGGTATTTTGGATGTTTTGCCTCACTGTTTCAGTGAACGCTATTGTATTTGGACAAGTGTATGTTTTTGGAGATCAGCCCTTATATCTTTGTGAACAATTATGCTGCTATCCCTCTAATAATTTCCTTAGATACTTCCCAAGTTACTATTCAGCTCCCCTCTTCTCCATGCAGATGGGCAAGAGGTGCAGGCTAATGGTCTACTTGATCTTTACCCTAATTCTTCCTTCTATTTGCCTTGGTACCTTTCTGCTGTAAAACCATAAACTGATGTTGAAATTCATCCTCTGGTCTACACTGTCTTCTTATACAGTATATTAATCACATGAGCAAAAATCATATTTTACTTGCTAGCATGTTACATCTTTATTGACTGTATGATCAACTATTAAAATAAAATATTATCTTACAGAATTTCATGACAATATTCTTCTGACCTTTAACAATCACTTCATCTATCTTTTATGCAAACTATTCGCTCTTTTAATTGTAAGCACTTCAGATGTTTTGATTTATATTCTAGCCTCTGTCCCAGGTTGTGTCTGTAAAAGGCTCATGGAATGGACTACCTATTTATTATTAAATGTATAAATAAACAGCAAACTGTCAAACACATACAAATGCATATGCATGCACACACACATACACACTTTCTTGTGCTTGGGAGCTAATATCAAAGCACACAGTCAGCATATTCTTGAACCTGAAGGGGAGAAAGAGACTGCAAAAATAATTTTACTCCCAGTCCCCAAACTAAAAGTGTCTATTTCCTTTGTCACAACTACCTGTCTGCCTGTCTATCTATCTATCTATCTATCTATCTATCTATCTATCTATCTATCTATCTGTCTATCTATCCATGCATCTATCCTTTGACTGGGTTAGTCACACTAAACTAATAGCCTTTTTTAGGAGACCCAGAGTGGTATATGTACTTCTAGGGGAAATTTAGCCAAGGAGTCTGGAAAAGTCCCCTTAATAAGACACTTACAAATAGCTTGCTTATAATAAGCTAACTGTGTTAGTGTAAAGGATATAGTTGGTGATATAATTATCTTTTATTAAAGTGAGTCAAGGCTGCTGTCTATGACTCTGTAATCAGACTAAGTACTTTGAAGTCAATACCAATGTCGAGGGCCTGTGGCTAACCAAATTTGCAGACGACTGCAAATTAGGCGCAGTCATAGAATTCCCCACTGATACTAATGTTCTCCAGGAAGGGCTGTCACAGACAAATAACTTATGTCAAAGTTATGGATGAAAACTAAATGCCAAAATATTCATGATGGTATCCTTTGGGAAGTCATCCATCCCTGGTAACTATCATATTGACAGTACACCCCTAAGAGTCCAAACCAAAGTGGACTTGGGGACACACATAGAAAGTAATCTAACCTTTGACCATCATGTGGCTACAGTAGTGAGGAAATCATTTTATGTTGCCCAAATTATAAACAGAGGTATGGCATCTAGGTCTAAGAAGTTCATTGTTCCACAGTATTCAACATTCATCAGACCTAGCATTGAATACAGTGCTCCTTTGGGTATGTACCTAAGCAGGCACATCCAACAATCGGAACCTTCACAAAGGTTCCTCACCGAAAGAATATAGGGTGTAATATCATGTCCTGTGCAGACTATCTCAAAGCCCTAGCCCTATATTCTGTCTCATACAGTCTGCTGAGAGGAGGTCTATGCCTGGCAAACAAGGCATTGTCAGATTTCACCCTGATTGTCCTCCTGCATTTCTACAAAACAAACAGCATCAAAATTACCTGTTCTAAACCCTTAAACCTTGCCTGCGATATTAATAGGAACTGTCTCCCCATCCTTGTTAATCAGAGTTCCTCCCAAGCTCAATTTAGGTGTAACTTAGGCAACTGGATGGTGAACAGGAAATTTATTGCTGGTTTGGCACTTACATCTCTAATGGACATAGGCAGCCTGTAAATGGTTCCTCTCTCAGGCCTGTGGTTGTAAATGTTTCATTTCACAAGTCCCTGCTTACACTTATCAAGGGGTGCAGAACTTGTAAGAGTTTTGAGATGCATGGCTATTCTTAAAAAGGCCCTAATGGCCATTAGCCTACCTATATATATATTATGGATGCCACTGTTTGGTTTTAGCAACCTGTTTGATTACAGTGTCTGTAACATTTTGGTTTGCATTTGGAATATATGAACTAATGTCCAACATTTCGGTCTTGCACTGGTGGACAGTGCTGGGATTTTTAACTACTGTCAACAATTACTGACAATGGTAGAATTCAAACCTGTTTCAACCACAGTTGATAGGTTCATAGGTCTATACTAGGCTAATGATCACTGGGGTCTTTTATAAGCCTAGCCTTGCATTCCAAATGTATCCCACAAATTAGTTTTTGCCTTAGAGATTATTTACATGGTGTATATGAGCTACAGCATGAATTACATGCTGTCCATTAGAGACAAAGATACTAGACCAGGGGTGAATTTCCATTTTGCGATCCACTGGTCCAGGTTATTCTTAAATGGGGTAAAGGAAGAGCTCAGCTTCATGTAGATGGGAAGCCTGTTCCAGAGAAATGGGAATTCTCTGAGACATATACCTGAACTTCCAATATGTCCTATATATGTTGCAAGTAAGGTTTAAGCCCCTAGCTTGAGTAGTTCAGATCTTATTGGTTTTGCAGATGTGCAAAAGGTCTACCACAGTTGGATCCAAGAATGCCTTGCATGCCAGGCATAGATAGCCTCTCAATGATCTGTAGGAAACTGAATATACAGATAAGGTTTTGAGGCAGTCTGCATAGAATACGTTGTTTATGCCTCCTTTTGTGAAAAAACCTCTGTGAACATTCCAGTTACTGCATCTGCCTGGAAAAAAAACATACTGAAGAGGGCATTGCACTCAATGCTGGGTATGGTGAAGGTTGAACACAGTGGTACAATTACCCCCTTTGATCTAAATATCATACCCTTGATTATAAGTAGAGCAGCATAGAATAATTTTCTTACTACCCTAGGTACATGTTAGTCGAAGGCCATGTTACTGTCTACATACATCCCCAAATCCCTGGCTACTGGGTCTGCTTTTAGGTGTGTGTTATCAATGAGGTAGTTTCCTAGGGTGGCCAACTTCCCAAAGGGTACTCTTATACCTTTTTGGCATTGAGTTTTAATCCATGGCTTTGGCACTGCCCATTTGTCTGTGTTAGACCTTCTTCTAGGATGTTTGTGTCTTGGGGGGATTCTATGACAGCTTTCAGTTATCTGAAAAGATTGTTGGTATGACATTGCCTAAAAAAAGGCACTATGGGAGAGGACAAAGGTTTAGCCAACATTTGAAACCCTAGAGAAGTCAGGTGCAGACAGTCATTGGCTAAACAATGCAGTCTGTTGACCATATCCTGCCATGCTAAGAAATATTGTATGCCCTGTGACACCCGTGCACTGGCCCAGTAATCAAGGAGCCTCAATCCTCACCACTAGCACCAGTGAGGGGCATCCACATTGGGAAGGATAACAAGTACACACACAGTAAAGTACAATTTCCCTTAAGAGCACACAGAGATCACAGTCAGTCTGGGCTGGTTTCTCCCTTTCTCTCCAGATCCCCAATAAGACACCCCACTGGCACAGCTATAGGGTACAGGTCTCATCCTAGTGGTGAAGCCAAAACCTCCAGCACCCCCTCTGTCCAATCAGTGCTTTGTGTCCCTGCCCAAGTAGCTGACACACACACACACACACACACACACACACACACACACACACACACACACACACACACACACACACACACACACACTTTGAGATATGAGTTATATACAAACACACAGACACTACTGGGGAAAGTTGGCACAGGTTCTCCAGCTATGCCCCCTGCTCTGCCCAGGCTATAAGGTAGAAATCACTGCCACCAACCACTAATAATACTGCTATAGTTACTAATAAGGCCCTTACCAAAGGGTGTCCAATTTTACTGTGCAATATTATTATCCAGTTAGTAAGTGTGATGAACAGCAAGGTTTATTGGAGTGGCTTTGTACAGTATCACTATATACATGCAATGTACTCTAGAGCTTAAATTATCTCCTCAATTGAGCACAGTACTAGTCAAGAGTTCAGACATCACAGAAAAATGCTTAAATAATACTGTAGAATAGTCTGACATAAATATAGAAAACAGCTACTCTAATCTTACTACTTTCTATCTATTTCTAAGAGTAACAATGTTTTAAATAACTTACATACATGCAGAGCAAAGGCAAAGTACTGTTGAGTTGCTGTGTTCAGGTTCAGACACAATCCAAAATGCTCTAATTCTCTCTGTCTGAGAAAGTCTTAAAATGATAATACTGAAGTACAGGCTAACACAGAAGGCCTCTGGCTAACGAAGTTCGCAGATGACTGCAAACTAGGAGCCATAGTTAAGTCCCCAAATGATGTGGACATCCTACAGAAGGGTCTCACTGAGACAGATGCCTGGTGTCAGAGCCATGGCATCAAGCTCAATGCCAAAAAGTGCAGTGTCATCCCCTTTGGTAAAAAATCTGTACCCATGAACTACCACATAGGCAGCAATCTACTTAACACTGAATACGTGATAATAGACCTTAGGACCCAGGTGAATAGTAGTCTCTCCTTTGATAGTCACATCGCCACAGTAGTCAGGAAGTCCTTCTACGTGGCACACCTCATCATAAAAGGGTTCTCATCCAGGAAAAAAGAGGTCATTGTTCCCTACTCATCACTCATTAGACCCATTATAGAGTACAACGCCCCTTTTGGAATGTACCTCACAAGACATCTGCAGCAGCTGGAAAGGCCACAGAAGTACCTCACAAAGAGGATTACTGGCCTCAAACAAATGCCTTACACGTTGGAATACATACGGCAAAACAACGCTTTAATTCAAAATAGTAAAAATATAAAACATGTGAGTGCTTTCACAGAGTCCTTTCTGCTTCCTCAGACATACTACAGTAACTGCTGCTCTTGTTTAAATAATGATACATCTAGGTCATATCCAATCAGTTAACAGCATCTTGATTGAATAAATAAAAGTTAAAGGCATACACTATACAAACACTATATAAACAATCAATCATATAAATAGTGAACTAAAAATATATGTAAAAAAACTGTAAAATACATGCTCTATAAAATTAGATGGTGGTAAAATTGTAAAATATATGTACAAATATTAGAAGATGTGACCAAACATAATAATCAATGTTTCAAAGCCCTCTTCCTAAGAAAAGGTTTCAGTGAAACCTTACTATTTAGTCCAGGTGGTCTGTCAGCCTGAAGCCTAATTATCCATTCTTGTACTGAGGCTTCGGTCTTGTTGTTCATGTTCCCACCTCTTTTATTATCTTGTATGATATGTAACACTAGAAACTTGAAGGTGTGTGTGGCTCCCTCCTTTATAACATGCATCGCTAAAGCACTTGTCTCTTTTTTTATTTTTAATGTCCCTTACATGTTCTAGGACTCTATCTTTGAGTAGCCGATTAGTTTTGCCTACATAATAGGCTGGGCATTTTGTACAGAAACCAAAGTATATAACATTCTTACTATAACAGTCTGTATAAAAGCGTGTATCAATGCTGAATTTTCTGATAATATCAGTACAGTCTGTGATATAATTAAAAATAATTGGGGCATATTGTTAAATGTGGATGAACTAGAAGGTGTTATAGGGGCTACACCATTGTTTACCTTCAAAAATAACATGTCATTAAAAAGACAGTTGTGCTATAAGTAGTTAGACAGAGACCACTATGCAAGGTCTGATAGTCTAGGTACCTTTCCATGTAGAAGGTGTACAGCCTGCCCATTCATATTTGGAGGGGGGCAGTATACACACCCGACTAGAAAGTTCAGCATTGATACACGTTTTTATACAGACTGTTATAGTAAGAATGTTATATACTTTGATTTCTGTACAAAATGCCCAGCCTACTATGTAGGCAAAACTAATCGGCTACTCAAAGATAGAGTCCTAGAACATGTAAGGGGCATTAAAAATAAAAAAGAGACAAGTGCGTTAGCGATGCATGTTATAAAGGAGGGAGACACACACACCTTCAAGTTTCTAGTGTATGTCTTTAACTTTTATTATTCAATCAAGATGCTGTTAACTGATTGGATATGACCTAGATGTATCATTATTTAAACAAGAGCAGCAGTTACTGTAGTATGTCTGAGGAAGCAGAGAGGACTCTGTGAAAGTGCTCACATGTTTTATATTTTTACTATTTTGTATTAAAGTGTTGTTTTGCCGTGTGTATTCCAACGAGTTGTTGGCTTTTTTGGAATATTATACTTTTATCGTTGGTTACTTTATCCAGATTCAGGGGATCTGTGTTTGATAAATGCTCTACACTGACTGCCTCAAAAAAACTCCAGCTTTACTCCATAGCATATCACCTACTCCGAGGTGATCTCTGCCTAACATATAAAGCTATGTCAAACCCAGAGCTGTTGGACATGCTACACCTAAAGAAATCCCAATCCCTCCGAGCTACACCCTCTAGGGACCTAAACCTTGTCACCACAATAAACAGGAGACGCTGGAGGGATAGATTCCTGTCCCAGAGACTTCCTATACTCTGGAACAAGCTACCCATCTATGTCAAGCAAAGTTCTTCATTAGCACTCTTCAAGAAAAATCTTGATGAGTGGATGGGAAATAGGAAATACACCCCGGGGATCACTTCTGTGTCTCTGCTGGACAGTGGCACAGGAAAATAACTTTCTTGAGTAGCGTAAGCTATCGAACCTTGCTGGCTAGGCTTACGTAGGCCCTTGGGCCGATAGCCTAGTACCTACCTATGAACCTATGAACATCACTGCTGATTCATTTTAAATTACATCATTCTTGACACTTTACCAGGCTAACAGAAACTCAGAATTTAACATATCTTTGTAATCTTGCACCTGCAGGAGCCATAACAATAAAAGATATTATACATGTAAAATCTAGCAATTAACTCTGGTCTCAAAACAATAGAAGGTATGTCTTAGCCCAGACATCATATCTCCGAGTTTGAGATCAGTCATACAATGCTTGACTTATCAACTTTCTTCCAGCAGAGTGCACTGCGGTTACATTTTTGAAGCTCAGTACAACATATAGTTTAATCATAACATATAGTTCTCTTTTACATTTGTAAAACCAACCTGTGGATTATATTAATATTTACAAATCACATAGAATTATTTACAAGATTCTATCTGGCTGGGCTGGTAGCCTTTCAGTTTTTCACATTTATCCCCTCCCTGAGAACTCAAGCTAGTTTTTTAACTGACCCTTAGGGTTAGGTCTATCTGAATATACCTTACCCCATTCCCTGTCTTGAGAGCCCATCTGCGTTGGCATTGCTAATTCCACTGCGGTGCTGCACTGACATATCATATGCTTGCAACCTTAGGCTCCATCTTAGCAACTTAGCATCTTGCTGGTTGGCTTGGTGTAATCATATTAAGGGATTGTGATCTGTAACTACAGTGAATTTCCTCCCATACAGATAAAGCTGAAGTTTCTGCAGAGCCCACATTATGGCTAGACATTCCTTTTCAACAGCTGCATAGCATTTCTCCCTGGGTTGGTGCCTACAACTAAGATAAACCACTGGGTGCTCTTCTCCCTCTGAAGAAATCTGGCTAAGTACAGCCCCCACCCCATGGTTCAAAGCATCCACCTACACAACAAATTCTTTATGTAATCTGGACTGGCTAACACAGCGAGTCCTCCCAAAGCTTCTTTAAGTTTCTAGAATGACTGCACACATTCTGTGGCCCACACTACCTTATCTGGCCTGTTTTTCCTTGTCAGGTCTGTGAAGGGAGCAGCTATGGTACTATAACTGGGGATGAACATTCTGTAGTACCCTGCTGTCCCCTAAGAATGCCCTCACATGGTTTTTGGTAACCTGTGCAGGCCATGCCTGAATGGCTTCCAGTTTGGCAAGTTCTGGCCTGATCCTACCACTCCCCACTCTATGTCCTAAGTAGGAGACCTCTGCCATACCCACCTGAAATTTGCTTGGCTTAATAGTCAACCCTGTCCCCTGTAGTCCGCCCAGCACCTCCCTGACATGTTGAAGGTGCTCTTGCCAGGAATAGCTGTAGATGGCAATATCATCTAGGTTAGCAAGGGCATACCCTCCTGCTCCTACTAGGATATGATCCACCAGCCTCTGGAAAGTCACTGGGGCATTTTTCATCCCAAAGGGAATCTTTGTGAACTCATACAAGCCAAAAGGAGTCACAAAGGCTGACCTCTGTCTAGCACTGGGAGTCAAGGGCACCTGCCAGTAACCCTTGGTAAGATCAATGGTGGTAAATACTAAGCCCCACTCAGTTGCTCTAGGGCCTCATCTGTCCTAGGCATGGGGTAAGCATTTGACTCTGTGCAACTAATTTCCTGTAGTCCACACAGAACCTGGTGCTGCCATCCTTCTTGGCACCAGCACCACTGAGGAGGTTCAGGGACAGCTGGACTCTTGAATTACCCCTAGTTCCAACATTTCCTGTATCTCCTCTCTCAGAGTCTGTTGACTCTCTCAGGCACCTTATAAGGGGCCTGCCTAATAGGCCTTTGGGGTCCTGTATCCACCTGTTGTTGCACCAGGTGAGTGCACCCTGGTTTCCCAGTGAACATATCTCCAAACACCTGTACAACTGCTCAAATTTCTCAAACTTGGGTAGGACATAGCTGCTGGGACATTGCTACCCCTTCCACTGAGGTGTCAGATCGAGCCTCACTAAGGACTTCAGTCACCAGATCTCCCTCAGACTCCTCCTGCAATCCACTGCAAATACTCAGCACAAGGGCCTCCCTACCATGATAAGATTTCCTCATGTTAACATGGTACAATTTGTGCCACTGCCTCCTGCATAGCAGTCCTACCAGGGAGTTAAAATCACTTACCTTACTTACCAGCTTGTAGGGTCCCTCCCAGGCTGCTTGCAGCTTGTTGTGTCTGACAGGAATGAGAACCATTACCTGCTGCCCTACAGCATACACTCTAGCTCGAGCATTCCTGTCATACCAGACCTTTTTCTGCTTTTGGGCTTCTGCCAGGTTCTCCTGAGCCAAGCCCTTGAGTTCCCTGAGCCTTGTCCAGAGGTTTAGGACATATGTCACAACAGACTCCTTGTGAGATTCACACTTACCCTCCCACTCATCTCGGATTAAATCTATAGATCCTCTCACCCTATGCCCATACAGCAACTCAAAGGGTGAAGAACTTGTGGATTCCTGGAGAACCTGTCTGTAAGCACACAACAGATGGGGCAAATATTTTTCCCACTCCCTCTTAAACTGGTCTGCAAATGCCCATATCATGGACTTGATTGTAGAGTTTAACCTCTCAAAAAGACTATTAGTCTGGGGATGGTAGGGGGTGGTCTTCAGGTGCTTCACCCCACAGTACTTCCACAGACAAGCCAGCAGGTCTGACATGAAATTGGCACCTCTGTCAATCAGTATTTCTTTTGGAAAACCTACCCAGCCGAAAATCTCTAACAAAGCATTTGCCACCTTTTCTGCCTCAATGGAGGACAAAGCCACTTCCTCAGGGTATCTTGTAGCATAATCTACTACCACTAGGATATAATTTTTCCCTGTGAAACTTGGGGTATAGGTTCATAGTTTCATAGGTTGGTACTAGGCTATCAGCCCTAGGGCCTATACAAGCCTAGCTGTAACAATTCCTGGCTATTTCTTCCCACAGTATTTACTTCCCTGGACCCCTGTCTAGCAGGGTGACTGACATCATCCCCGGGGTGAATTTCCTATCTCCCATCCAGTCATCAAGGTTCCTTTTGAAGAGGGCCAAAGAGGCACTCTGCTTGACATGTATGGGCAGTCTATTCCAAAGTTTGGGAAATCTCTGGGTCAAGAACCTATCCCTCCAGCATGTTTTGTTCATTGTGATGACGAGGGTTAGATCCCTGGAGCGTGTGTCTCTGAGGGATTGGGATTTCTTTAAGTGGAGCATGTCCAACAGCTCTGGGTTTGACATGGCCTTGTATGTTAAGCAGAGATCGTCTCTGAGTAGACAAAATGCGACAGAGTATAGGTGGAGTTTTTTTAGCTGGTCAGCATAGGGCATCTGCTTTAGGCCTGTGATTCTTTTAGTGAGGTATTTCTGCGGCCTTTCCAGTTGTTGCAGATGTCTTGAGAGGTACATATCAAATGGGGAATTGTATTCCTTAATGCGTTTAATGAGGGATGAGTACAGTGGGATAATGACCTCCTTTTTTCTTAATGAAAAGCCCTTAGTGATGAGGTGTGCCACATAGAAGGATTTCCTGATTGTTGTGGTGATGTGGTTATCGAAGTTGAGACCACTGTCCACCTGTGTCCCTAAGTCTCTTATCACACTTTCGATGTTTAGTGTACTGCCACCTATGTGATAATTCACGGGTACATGTTTTTTCCTAAAGGGGATAACTATACATTTCTTGGCATTGAGCTTGAGCCCATGGCCCTGGCACCAAGCATCTGTTTCTGTAAGGCCCTTTTGTAGAATATCCACATCATTTGGGGATTCAACAACGGCTCCCAGTTTGCAGTCATCTGCAAACTTTGTTAGCCAGAGTCCCTTAGTGTTGGCCTGTACTTCAGAGAAGTAGATGCCAAACAAGAGTGGTCCCAGGACTGAACCCTGAGGTACTCCACTTGTCACTTGTCTGGAGCTGGATTTGGAGTCGGCTACTTTTACAGTGTGGGTTCTGTCAGTAAGCCCGTTGGTAACCCATCGAGTGACATAGGGATTAAAGCCCAGCTTAGTAAGTTTATTTATGATTCCAGAGTGGGGGATTATGTCGAAGGCCTTGGTGAGGTCCAGATAAGCTGTGTGGACCACCTTACCCTTGTCCACGGCTCTGGAGAGTGATTTGAAGAAGTCAATCAGGTTTAGAAGACAAAATTGGCCCTTCACGAAGCCAAACTGAGTGGGGTCCAGTATTTGAAGGTTGCCAATGTCTTTGTTTATAAGTTCCCTGATAATACATTCCATGGCCTTGCAGATCAGGCTTGTCAGACTGATGGGGTGGTAGTTCCCGAGATCCAAGGTGGATCCCCCCCCTTGTGGAGTGGGATAACTGTAGCTGTGTGCCACTCAGTGAGCACGAAGCCTGAGGTGAGGCTATGATTAAACATGACACTTAGGTGAGGTGCCAGTTCATTTTGTAGTTCATGTAGTACACAGCCTGGGATGTCGTCTGGTCCCATGGATGCTGTATTCTTAGCTTTGGAGAGTGCATTTTTTACCTGTGTGGCCGTTATTCCCGGAATTTGGCCATCTTTTGGTATTGAGATGGGCCCTTTAGGGGGTGAGAGAGGGGTGAAGTTTGCACTGAATCGATCAGGCAGGATATTGGCAATATCATTGGGATCAGTATATTTAATGCCATTCTGTTGTAGCTCAGAACAGATCTGAGCATTGCCATTTAGATTCTTGACATAGCTATAGAATGCCTTGTGGTTCTCTTTGGAATCTTTGGCAATTTTATTTTCATAACTAGCTTTGGAGGATTTTATAAGGGATCTCAGCTTCTTACTGAGGCTGGTAAGGGAGTTTTTTGCATCTTGGGATTTTCCTCTTTTCTGCAACAGTTTCTTCCTTTTGTTATAAAGTTTGTTTATGGCAAGGGACCACTAGATTGGCTTCCTTTTTTTGGAGGAGAGCATCTTGGTTCTTTTGGGGATGGCATGATTCATTCATGAGTGGATGTGCTCATACAGTGCCTTAGTGTAGGATTCAGCAGTCGAACTTTCAGTTCCCGTCTGCATGGGTGTCATGAAGTTTGTCACTTCTGACCTGAGTAGCATGAAGTTGGCTTTGGAGAAGTTTTTTTTACAGAGGTTTCCTTACTGGGGAGTGGGGGTGGAATGTGGATGTCAAGGGTGATAGGTTATGGTCAGACCCGACCAACGAGGGGGTGACCATAGGTGTGGACCATCGATTTCCCATGTTGGTAATGACCAGGTCTAGGATATTGGAGACCCTGGTGGGACTAAGGATTAGTTGATCCAGGGCATTGGAATTTATGAATTCCAAGAACAGTTAGGCAAAGGAGTTGGTACACGAATAGTTTTCCCAGTTAATGGCAGGGTAGTTGAAATCACCCAGTATTACGGTGTTTGGTTGTATCTTAATATTTTCCAGTATGTTTAGAAAGGTGTAGTGAGAATCTTGGGGCATGGTGGGCGATCTGTAGCAAGCTACAATTTGGATTGCAGTCTTACCTAGTGTTAGTTGCACCTGGAGAATTTCAGACCATTGTGTTGTGCAACTAGCCTGGTGTTGTGAATATCCTTGGTGAATATGGGCACCCCTCCACTTTTATTGTTTTAGTCCTGGTTTGGTGGCCGAAAAGTGTGGTAAGAGTTGTAGCCTGGTATTGCAGGGGTGGTCTCTGAAACCTTGAACCAGGTCTCAGTTATTGCACAGATATCGATGTTTTCCATTTTTAGGAGTGCCTCGAAAGAGTGCATTCTGAGGTTTAGACTTCTAACATTGAGTAGCATTACCTTCAGATTTTGCATGCTTGGGTACTCAGAGGTCCCACAATATCCATAGCTACCCTCTGAAATGGCTCCTGAATCACAGGCAAAGGCATCAAAGGAGCTCTCACTTTGTCTCCTGCCTTACCTCCCTTTAGGCACTGCTCACAGGTCCTGCAGTACCCTGTTACATCTCTGGAAATTCCAGGCCAATAGAACTTCTGTATAATATGTCGCTTTGTACGTATTATGCCCATATGACCTGCAAAGGGAATGTCATGGGCTATGGCTAGAAGTGCCAGATGGTAGGCGCTAGGCACTACCAACTGCTGTTTCCTCTCAGCTTCTATCCCTTCCTCAGGGGTCCACTCTCTATACAGTAACCCTTTGTCCCAGTATACAGATTCCCCCTTCCCTTGAGAATCGGGTGCTTCATTACCTGCCTCAGGCCTTGTAATGTAGGGTCTGAGAGATGAGCCTGTCTCAACTCACTCTTTGTAACCCTTCACAGCTCCCCTTCCACAGGAAGTCTGGTATCATCTGACAGCAGTGCCTCATTATCAGCAAGGGTACTACTACTCACATCTACCTTTGCAGTCACTGTCTAAGGGAACATCAGTACCCACAAGCAGCTGTGGCTCACTGCTTCAGAGTGCCTCCCTCCCTGAAATAACCACCTCACCAGTCCTGGCTGCAAGTGTGCAGTCTGTCTGGGTCTCCCCCAGGCTACCAGACCCACATGCTTGTCTCCAAGCCTGACTGCATGAACTGCATGCACACACTGTAAGGCATTATCAAAATCATTCTCTATCAGGACATCTGCAGGGATATCCTCAAACATGCCTACTTGCTGGCTTCCTTTTCCACCCTCTCAGTCAAGGTGAACCCTAGCCAAAGGTATTTGGAATGGGGTCCCTCCTAAAGCTCTAACTGGAGTAGACTGCCCAAACAAGTAGTGCTCCTCTGTAACCACTGCAGGCTTCACAATGGTTAGGTCAGAGGCTGTGTCTCTCTTAGCCATGGCCTCTTTCCCATTCACTAAAATAGGATATAACCTCTTGTGGTAGTTTGGTACCCTTGTTGTCTAGAGACAACTTTCTGCTGGCATTTTGTCACTCCCATTTACTGGCTCTCCCACCTTTTGTTCCCCACCCTGCCTCTGTGGTCATCTGTATGCTACATGGCCCCATTGGTTGCATTTTAAATATTTAACTCTTGGTCCTGGATGTGTACCTGGACTAGTGGCTTCCTATGCTACTGGTGGACTCTGTTGGGGCAGTCTGTGCTGCTCACCATGGGTTCCCTTAGACCCATGAGCAGCACTGGGTGTCCCTTTGCTGTGCAGATATGCCCTGCTTGCTAGGTATAGGGATCGCTTCTTTCCAAACTCATCTACAGTAGTGCATTGTTCATCAGCTAACCAGATTCTCATGTCCTCAGGCAAAGTGCTAAAGGCTTGTTCCCTCACCTAAAGGTCTGCCAGCCTTTCAAAAGTGGTGACCTGACATTCATTCACCCATCCATAAAAATAAGTGCTTAGTTCAGCAAAATATTCATACACACTTTTATCTGTCTTGCATCTATGCTCACAAAACCTTTATTATAAGCTTTAGGAGTTAACTTAAAACATTTTAGCATACAGTTCTTTACAACATTATAATTTAAAGAATCAGTGTCAGACAGTTTGGAAAGAACAGTGACAGCTTTACCATAGAGTAAGGTGGTCAGGAATCATATCCAGAGCCCTCGGTCAACATTATAGTGTTTACATACCCTCTCAATCACATGAATGAAGCGATCAAAATTATCCCCCTCTGTAAATTGTTGAAGAAATTTACTGACCTTTGCTGCTTCTGGGGTTCAGTTACTCCCTTCCCCATTACGTCCATGACTCTGGTGAAGAGTCAGTATCTCCTTTTCATGTTGTCTCTGCCTCTCCTTCTCCTCAGCTTCCAGGCATTGCAGTTTCTCATTCTCCTCAGCCTTTAGATGTTGCAGTTTCTCATTTTTCTCAGTCTCCAGATGCCTCAATCTCTCTGCTGCCTCTTTTTCCAAATGCTTGGCGTCTACCTCAAGTTTCTTTAACTCCAGATGGATTGTTAAGCACTCTTTGGAAAATTGATCTGTCCATTTTCTGAGCATTGTACATCTCCAAGGCCACTCTGATTGTCCTCCTGATTGCTGAGGTATGATGCGTCTGTGACTAAAGTTGCAATCATGTCTGTTTTAGTCAGGCTGACATGCACCAGTCCTTTAGCCTGGCACATTTCAGCCAACTGACTCCTTGTCAGCTTGCCATACTCCTCTGCTGATATGCTTGCCTGCTCTCTCTGACTAAGCTAACAAAAAAAAAATAAAACAATTGTGATATGAACTCTGAATGTTCACTGCATGGCTGATTGAGAGTATAAACACCTTCAGTGACACTGTATACAGGCTACAGGAATTCAATATCCACACCACTACAAGCCAATTAATATGTGATGTGGCTATCTCACCACTCCCAACCAAATAATATGTGATGTGGCTATCTCACCACAGTCAACCAATTAATATGTGATGTGGCTATCTCACCACAGTCAACCAATTAATATGTGATGTGGCTATCCCACCACTGCCAAACAATTAATATGTGAGGTCCCTGCATTGGCCCAGTAAACAAGGAGCCTCAATCCTCACCACTAGCACCAGTGAGGGATGTCCACATTGGGTGGATGAGAAGTAGACACACAGTAAATTACAATTTCCCTTAAGAGCACATAGAGATCACAGTCAGTCTGGGGCTGGTTTCTCCCTCTTTTTTCTGATCCCCAATAAGACTCCCCACTAGCACAGCTATAGAGTTGACTTTAGTCAGGGTTCCAAGCCAAGTCCTCCCAGCACTGTCTCTGTCCAACCAGTGCTTCATGCCCCTGCCCAAGTAGCTGACACACACACTTTGAGATTTGATTGATACACAAATACACACCTGGGAAAGGCTGGCACAAGTGTACTAGCTATGCCACCTTCTGCCCAGACCATAAGGTAGTTAGCACTGCCACCAGAACCCCTTATCAGCTACTTTAAGGCCCTTCCCAAAGGGTGACGAATCTTACTGTGTAATGTTACCATTATCCAAATGGTAAGTGTGACCAAGGCCAAGGGTGTTTAGGAGTGGCCTATACATTGTCATCAAATACGTATGCAAGTACGCTAAGAGCTTAAATATCTCTAAACAAACCAGCCACAATTAAAAGGTTTAAATATATTTAATAATAAATAATAAAAGAACAAGACAATATGCAATAACTCAGCACAGTGACTACAGAGTTTAAAATCACAGGAAATATTTTAAAACAATATTGCAGGACAGCCTCAAATAAATGCAGAAAACATCTAAGCTAATCTTTGCTATATTCCTAACTATCTCTAAAAGAAATACTATACCTAAATAACTTACTTACAGAGCAAGGCAAATGTAGATGAGAAGTGCTGAAAGGATGTTTCTAGATCCAAGACAAGACACAAAATGCACAGACTCACTCTCTGAGATAGTTGTTAAATTAATAATACACATTACTGCTAGGTTAGCTGGGATGACATCACTCCTTGTCAACAGACTTCAGTTCCCAGGCTAATAGAAACTTAGAATTTAGCACCTCTGTGTCAGAGGTACAGTTCTCTCAGAAGTTTGCCTAGAACTGGAAGTCGTAAAACAGTTAAACACTTTTACATTTGAAACCTAGTAATTATTTCTGTTTCAATACAATAGGAAAACTTCCAACTCTAGACATTGTGTCTGTTTGCATTAACTAACTTTTGTAGCACAGTTGTAAACAATTTCAACTTATTTTCTTGAAGTTTTGCAAGTTAACTCTGTATGTTCCAACTTCTACCTTTGAAATACACATCTGCACAGGTATGTAGCTTATACACATTCTTTTTCAGTAGGGTACACTGTGGTTACATTCTTGAAGCTCAATACATAACATACAGTTCAACACATATGTCTGCACCAGTAGTTTAACATCCATATAACATAT
This sequence comes from Protopterus annectens, assembly GCF_019279795.1. Classification (NCBI taxonomy): domain Eukaryota; kingdom Metazoa; phylum Chordata; order Ceratodontiformes; family Protopteridae; genus Protopterus; species Protopterus annectens. The sequence goes on along the minus strand of NC_056725.1, from coordinate 717,851,526 downwards.
AGTTCTCTTACATTTGTAAGACAAGCCTATGGATCATATTAATATTCACAAATGACATATGATTATTTACAAAATTCCAGATAGCTGGGCTGGTAGCCTCATACAGCCTTATTACATACATTTATTCCTATTGATGAACACTTGGGAGGGTTTGCAATGAACTTTATTTTTGAAAATTTCTTATCATCAGAGTAGATCATTTAAATGATTTTTGGATGTGATTTGATAACTATTTTGACTTTGTTTCTTTTTTTTATAAGTAAATAAATGGTGTGGTGATAGGAGCCACTATGGCCCCAAGTTGTGCAAATCTTTTTTTTTAAGGTTAGCTGGAAAAAAAAAGTTTATGCATAAAGCAAAATAATATGAAATTTATAATTTTATTGATGGTGTGTTTTTAATATGGAGAGGAAGTGAAATGGATTATTGAATTTTATTGAATATTTGAACAATGCAACTGATTATTTGTATTTTGCCTTCAAAGGTGAGAATCAGACCCTGTACCTTGTGGCTGTAAGGTTACTACTTTAACCATTATACCAACTCGCAACTCTTGGTGATAGCTGGAGCTCAGCAGGGAAATTCAGATCACATCAACATCATCTTGGACCCCCCCAATCAATAACCATGACCCTTTTAAAAAAGGTTGCCATCTGAAGAAACTGTAATTTCATATATGCATTTTCATGCATTTTGAGAATTTAAGTTTCTTGATCACTTTTATATTTTTTGTGTCACTTGGAAGTTATACAGAAATGTTTCAACTGCTCAGTCTTTTTCAAGCTATTTATTTTAAAGTCTGAACTCTTAGCACTGCATATTTTGCTGTTATGCTCACTTAATTATCTGCTACTTTACCATGTCTCTCTCCTTTACATACTGGGTCTCTAGCAATGATGAACACATTTTGCAGAAGTATACAAACCTTATGTGTATTATGCGTAATATGCCAACATTCATTGCCATGATTAGTAAACATGAATCCAGATTCTGTATCCCTGTGCATGAAAGACCTTGCAGGCAGGAGCACATGCTAGGAACTATGCGTCCTGGTGTTGATCCCTGTTCTGATCACTGTGGATGTGTATTGTAGCCAGTACATGCCACTGGTTTCTCTCCTTACAATTTCAGCAAACACTGCAACAGGACGGTATCATGTCTGCAAATAAACTGCAAAAAGACCACACAATAGTAACAATGTCCTAGTATTCCCCATTCTGTTTTATATAATGTTGTGTACTTACTGACTGCTTGTGCCATATGGACTGTGCTCCTATTTCTCCCCTAATTATATGTATTTCCTCTTAATGTGTTAGGAAAGTGGACAGGTTTAAAACATCTATTATCTCACTAATGCCTGCATGTTGGGCTTGGAGTGCAATGTCTTCACAGGAAGATTTGCAGTTGCCCTCTTAGTAACATGGTTAGCATCTCTCTGTTGCTGCGTGTATTGACTGCAGCTTCTTTGCACTGACTTTGATAGACCAGATTGTCGGAAGCAGGTGCAGTGCTAACATGAAGCTATAGATATCACATGGCATCCTATGCACCTGTGTCAGTCCACTGTTGTTAGCCTCAGATTTGCATGAAGGCACTCTTTTGCATAGCAGGGAAAAGTATGTACCAAATTATGCTTTCTATACCTCAGTGTGTAGTTTTTCCCTTTGTGGTATACCCTGCATAGTGTCATTACTCTTTTATGGCATCACTCTGTGGGAATGGAACAGGTCTGGTTGTGACAGCCATTTGCATGCACCACAAAAAAAGCTCTTCTCATACCTGAAGTACAATAAAAAAGCAGCAGACTGCTTGCTGTTCCAGTTTGTACCACATACTGACTTCAAATACATTGATGATTATGGCTGAAGAGTGATCAATCACATCCCATAACACTTTGAGCTACTGAGCTCCACTGTCTTTTTGTCTTTCGGCATGGATATGTTGCTCAGTTTTGTTTTTTGAACAACATGTTAAAAGGGAACGAGGATCACTGTACTGCTGTGTTGCCCAGTGCAACATCATTAGATTGCACTTGGTTCAATTGCCACAGATTACAATGTTGGGCCCAGGAGGTTCATCAATGGTACCATATATGACTGAAGAGGTTGATCATTTGCATTTGTATTGCCTGCATGAAGTACTGTGCCTGCACAATGGGGTATTATTCCATATAGTGTTATGAAATCACAACGGGTTTTTGTATGCTACTGTATAGAGTACCAGCCTTGCTCCATTGTGAACAATGATTATGAATAGTGCCCCATACCTGAAGAGTTGTCATCAGCTATATTATCTCACTGTCTTTTGTAATGACATCTGAGCTGAGAGAGCACTAGTGTCAGTAACAATCTTCCAATTCTGAGAGCTGGTTTGGATTTAGGATTGCTAAAGAATGATGATGGCTGGACTAATCAGATAAGCAATATTAGGAAGCTTAGAGATAACCACAAATTCTGTACTGAACATATTTTAATGGTACCTCCTTCTCTAAAACTGAGAATATTGCTAATAGCCTTGCTGACAAATTCTCTTCCAACTTTACCTCATCCACCAACCCATCTGTCCTTCTATTCCTCCTTTATACCTTTCCTCTTAAAATCACTTTGGATCAAATCTTTGTGTCACTTTCAAAATTTAAAAATACCAGTTCCATGGGTCCTGACAATGCTGTTAAATCTCTTTTGAGAAGTACTGAAGTCCCATTTAGAAAAATCCCTCAACCCTTCAATCTGAGTATCTCTACTAAGTGCAACCCCAAGTTGTGGAGAACATCTGTTTTGCCCTTTTATAAAGGTGCAACTGCTATTGACCCTAGTAATTACATGCCCATTACCCTTATTGGTAGTATTGCAAGAACTAATAAACAATAATATAGTTGATCATATATCCCTGGATACACACCAGTATGGCTTTATAAAAGACAAGTCAGGGCTGCTCAATCTTGCTAAGTTCTTTCAAAGAGTTACTGCAGCAATTTATAAGGGGTATACAGTCCACACTGTCTTCTTGTACCTTGCCAAGACCTTCAACACTATTCCACCATCCTGGGATTATTCATAAACTCTTGCAACTCAACATTAACACATATGTAGTTCATGGATAGGTAATTGGCTATCTGATAGAATGCATGCTGTTGGGGTTGGAGGTGTTTGCTCTAGACAGAAAATTGTCATCAGCAGTGTCATGCAAGGCTCTGCACTGAGCCCCTTCCTCTTTGGTATATACTTCTCTGTCATAAAAGCTGATATCAATTCATTGAGGTTAACTAAGTTTGCAGATGGCTGGAAACAAGGGCAGTTACTCAGTGCCACTCTGATGTACAAATTCTCCAGCAAGGCCTAGACCAGACCAATGTTTGGTGTGTTAATCAAGGGTTTACCCTCCATGCCAAGAAATACAGGATAGTTTTTTTTATTGTATCTAAAATCACCACTTCATACCACATAGATATTGTTCCACTTTAGTATGACACAGTCATCAGGGAGTTGAACAACTATGCCAATAAGAGAGTCTCTTTTAACCACCGTGTGTTATTTGTGGTGATTAGAAAAAAAACGTATATCTTGAACAAATCTTTTGTGATATCCCCTCATCCAGATAAGGTATAATCCCACTTTATTCCTTCTTTAATAAGCCCATAATGGAATATAATGACTCCTTTGGCATGTGCATTTCTAAACTAGTCCAACTTGATATATCTCAATATTTCACCAAAAAGATCTTGGGTTTCAGTATCCTTAGCAACTGTGATAGACTTGATAGTCACTTTCTCCTTACAGTGTCATACAGGCTGCTGAGTGGTGATCAGAGCTTATCATTCCATGCTATGAATGACCTAGTACTCTCTTAACTCCTTCACCTAAATAGAGCTAGAGGTAAAGCAAACACCTTCTTAGAGACCTAAACCTAAACTTCCATTCCAACAACACCAGAATGGTATGACAGAGACCTAACTCAATCTGTTCCCCATTTCTGGAATAGGGTACCCTGACATATCAAACAGATGCTTCCCTATCAACCTTTAAAACTCAAGCTGGATGACTGGATGGGTGACTGCACAATTTCACCGGAGGTATGTGGAGGAAACCTACTTAATTGTGGGGGCACTGGTATTCTCCCATCAGTTCTGGCTGATAAGGCTGAACTGCTCGATGTTCTCATTGGTGATACATAACTATGAACCAATAAAAATGTATTTGCCATATCCAAAGATGACATCACTGTACGAAAGACATTCTTTCTCTGCTCATTTTTAGCAGAGGACAAAAATAAGTAAATACCAATAACTTGTAAAGAAGAGTCAATAGTCTAGTATTCCAATAGATAGATAGATAGATAGATGATAAAACTGTGTTAGGTGGCTCCAAGATGTAATGCTAACAACAGCCCAGCAGATGAGGTCTCAGCTAACAGCATGAGTACAGGAGGTACTGGCAGAAGATGAATAGGAGTGAATAATTAATGTTAGTCCCCCATCCTAGTCTGAAAGAGTTGGCTATTTTTTGTCTCAGGAGCATCCTCTGAGCAAGAGCTCTGGAAATGTACTACACATATGGAAGGATTCAGGCTCACAAGAATAAGTCCAGCCAAGGAGTAGGCACAATAGTACTGTTCATGACAAGTGTGCAGGTCTGCTTCCATCTTGAGCTTGGCATAATCAGCACTGCACATTGTTTGTTGGTCAACAGGAAGAAGGTTCTAGGCCTAGCATACATAGTCTCAGTGCTCTCCAAAGATAAAGGCACACTGAGACCACATCTTCTTTCCTGCTTGGCCCACTGAATATGAGGTCTTTGCTTCTTGATTCTTCTCCTTGAAAACAGCCTCAATCCAAGGAGCAAGAATAACTTGTAGGTACGAAGAGTGGGACTGTAGAGTATGGCTGATAGAATACTGTTGTGTCCTAAAAACAAGATAAAAAAACACCCTACAAGTCTCCACATCTTAAGGATAAATATGTGACCTTATCACACAAAATGTTAACTGCTGATATGTGAGACATCTCTACAGATAACATATGTTACTGACAAATAAGGCTGACAAAATGATTTACTACAAATTATGAACAATCTGCAGCAAATGCACAAAATAAATATCAGTAGATTTTGAATAGACCTCTGACTGAAACTAGGGTTTTGTTAATCCCCCCCCCCCCATTGGGGTTGTATCCTCTGTTGCTTATTATAATCACATAGGCTGCAGCCTCTGTTGCTTATTATATTCATATGTGGGATTGCCATTACTGAGTCATAATGCATTCCCACAATCACAAAGTAGTTGCCATTCTCACTTACTTAGTGACTTCAGAATGTGAAAGAAGCCATTCTGCAACACTGTGCATATATTTTTATAATTTAAGCAACTGTGATTCAGAAAAGATAGGGCTTCAATGCTAAATGTAAAAACCTGTAAAACTTAATCTCCATAATAAACTGATAACTATAATGACATATACAATACAAATGACCTGTTTTAAAGGCATAAAAGTAATCTAACCAGTTACACCTGAAAGTTCAAGGGATTTGGGCAAATAGAGCTGTTACCTCTCTGGTAGTGATAAAACATCCACGACAGCAAGCCCATAGCCTTAGCCTTTAGCTATCAGATGGATTACATACCCCGGCGTTGTGGTCAGGGAGAAGACTACACAGTACAAATTCCTGCTTAAGAGAAAAAGTGAAGCTAGACAGGCAGACTATAAAACCCACCCATGACACATCCTAAAAATGTTTATTATTTTGGCTGAAGCCAGACAGGCAAATTATAAAACTACCCATGAGGGATCCTAAAAATATTATACTTGAGAGAAACAGTAATGAAATGATATCTACCTGCATTCTATAAGACTGTATCAAATGTGCAGCTTCTTCTGAGCTGTGGTAGTCTGACAGATAGTTATCAGTTAGGGGTGTGTAGACATACAGTCCCCCATATCAAAGTGTTTGGCAAATTTTGGGATATCAAGATTCTAGTGCAGAAAACTAATTTTAATCTTTTAGGGTCAACAAGGCATGATTCAGTAAAGCATGCCTCAGTGAATTATCTAGCATTTATTTCCTCATTTCCTGTTTACATCCTTGGGAGTAGATAAGTTACCTTGAAGCATAGAGGTTTTTAACCTGAGCCAAACCCAGACAGTCTATGTTTTACTCAGGGTTGTGAGTCCTGGAGAAGTTGCATAGGAATGGACAGGAATGAACAGGCAGTACCTACCTGCCCACCTTAATAAGGAATGTGATGGAGTTCTATCCCCAAAAGCATCACCTGGAAAAGTCTAGGCTTTATAGCTCCAATGTACTACAACTCGTGCGGGGATAAGACTGTCAAGTAATGTGCATCAATTCTAGTTGATATTAGAAGTGTGTGGAAGTATGCAGTTACATTGTGCTCAGTATAACAGGCTTTGTATAATGCCTGCTGGCCAAGGGTTAAGAGAGTCTTAAAAATGTACTAACTTGTGGGAACAGAATCCTGCAAATATTGCAAACAAAATGAGTTATGTTACTCACAAGGCACTAAGCACCCTAGTTATGTTGTGTTATGTCATGACTAGTGGTGTGTTGCATTGTAAGCTCAGACTGAAACATTTTATATATGACTAAAAAAGTCGAATGATATATTGGTTCTTACCTCAACTATTAGTGAATTTCAGGTTACCTTTGATTTGGGTTCAGTAGCTTGCTCTGTCCCTTCAAATGTGTTTGATTTTGTAATATTGAGAAATAATGCAACAAAACTGGGCATTATTTTGATATTCCTGTCTTGCTGAAATGGATTGCATAATTTGAGAAAGTTTGTTACATGTCACTCTTAACATCACAAAAGGCATATTTATTACAAAACTGCATTGTCACATTAACCATGTCTGCTATTAATATTTCTTGTGTGTGTGTGGGGGGTGGCACTGCTGTCTCCTTAACTTCCACTGCCCCTTTAGAAGTAGCTAGATGGGAACTAAAGGGGGCAGCAATGCTAATACATTGATATTAATGGTAAACACAGTTTGCAGATACGGTTGTTTACATCAGGACACACATGGTACTTACACATATAACTGTATGGAAATGTTTTATTGTTTTTATTTATGTATTTATTTATTGGAAATAATTTATATTAATGAATTGAGGCAAGAGGAGATCATTTTAATAGTCATGCAGTTGACGTGCCAATCCTAATCTTTATTTTATTTTTATTTATTTTATTATGTTTTATTGAATTTTGCATTTGTTGAAGTCCGGCTGGGCACAAAGGCCCCTTTTCAGTGGAGGCATAGGGAGAAAAGCTCCAGCACATGCAGTACAAACAAAATCTTTTAAGTTATATAACATCAACAATGTCAAGCAGAGTACAATTAAAATAAAATTTACAATGTAAAAATAGATAAGATAGTAGTTATGCATATAGTCGTAAGGCTTCTTATGGTAATTATACTCCATACAGATATAGTTAACTAACTATGCAATAGGATTGGGCATGGAACGCATTTTCATGGAACTCATAAACAAAGACATTGGCAACCTTCAAACACTGGACCCCACCCAGTTTGGGTTCGTGAAGGGCCGTTCTTGTCTCCTGAACCTGACTGACTTCTTCGAATCAGTCTCCATAGGTGTGAACGAGGGTAAGGTGGTCCACACAGCCTATCTGGACCTCGTTAACACCTTTGACATCATCCCCCACTCTGGAATCATAGATAAACTTACTAAGCTGGGCATAAATCCCTATGTCACTCGATGGGTTGCCAACTGGCTTACTGACAGAACCCAGACTGTAAAAGTAGCTGACTCCAAATCCAGCTCCAGACAAGTGACAAGTGGAGTACCTCAGGGTTCAGTCCTGGGACCACTCTTGTTTGGCATCTGCTTCTCTGAGGTACAGGCCAACACTAGGGGACTCTGGCTAACAAAGTTCGCAGATGACTGCAAACTGGGAGCCATTATTGAATCACCAAATGATGTGGATATTCTACAAAAGGGCCTTACAGAAACAGATGCTTGGTGCCAGAGCCTTGGGCTCAAGCTTAATGCCAAGAAATGTATAGTTATCCCCTTTGGGAAAAAAACATGTAACCATGAATTACCACATAGGTGGCAGTACACTAAACACCGAAAATGTGATGAGAGACGTAGGGACACAGGTGGACAGTGGTCTCACCTTCGATAACCACATCACCACAACAGTCAGGAAATCCTTCCATGTGGCACACCTCATCACTAAGGGCTTTTCATCCAGAAAAAAGGAGGTCATTGTCCCACTGTACTCATCCCTCATTAGACCCAATATAGAGTACAAAGCCCCATTTGGTATGTACCTCACAAGACATCTGCAACAGCTGGAAAGGCCGCAGATATACCTCACTAAAAGAATCACAGGCCTAAAGCAGATGCCCTATGCTGACCGTCTAAAAAAATTCCAGCTATACTCTGTGGCATATCATCTATTCAGAGGCAATCTCTGCTTAACATACAAGGCCATGTCAAACCCTGAACTGTTGGACATGCTCCACTTAAAGAAATCCCAATCCCTCAGAGCCACATGCTCCAGGGATCTAAACCTTGTCATCACAATGAACAAAACATGCTGGAGGGATAGGTTCCTGACCCAGAGACTCCCCATACTCTGGAATAGACTGCCCATACATGTCAAGCAGAGTGCCTCCTTGGCCCTCTTCAAAAGGAACCTTGATGATTTAATGGGAGATAGGAAATTCACCCCGGGGATCACGTCAGTCACCCTGCAAGACAGGGGTCCAGAGAAGTAAATATTGTGGGAAGAAATAGCCAGGGAATTGTTATGGCTAGGCTTGTATAAGCCCTATGGCCGATAGCCTAGTACCAACCTATTAACCTATGACAGATGTCATAATACAGAGTACTGAGTTATTTACAAAGGGTGGATAGCAAAAGGTTGATTTTTATTTGAGTTATAAATTAAATGAGTTTTAAAGAGTTAAAAAAGGAATAGGTTCAAGGTGTGCTGGGTGAAGACAGTAATAGACGGTAAAAGAGTAGAGGAGAAGAGGTTTATGTGAAGAGGAGGAAGAAAACAGAGATGTTATATTTATCCTGGAGATGTACAGCTACAGAATCAAGATCTTAAAACAGCCTATGTGAGGGATTTATTGTGAGATATATGTTTCACAGAAAATTAAAATCATACAAGATAAGTTCTAGACAAATGTGCAAAACAAGAAAGGAAACAAAGAAATTGACATTTATAATTTTTCAGTCTTCCTGCTACTCTTGAAATATTCAGTAATGGTGACAATGCAATTTAAAATTATTTGTACTTACTATTTGTTTGCTTAAACTCAATTTAGTAGCACTTTACACATTCAGAAAATTGCATCTCCCACAATACTGTCTGTAAGGTGGAGGGAATTTGAGTCCTCTTTAAATCTGTCCCCCTTCAAGGACTATATGGGGGATGACAGGAATGTTAGCACCCCTTATAAACACTATTATGGAAAATGCATAGCATTAATTAAGGATAAGCCTACAAATGGAAGTATCTACATCTGCACTGTATTCACAAAGTGCAAATGCACACTTATTCAGTGTACTTAGCAATCATCAGAAAAACTAAGATACCCTGGCAAGCACTCTATAAATAGTTCTTCTTAAACGGAGAGGCAGTCTCCTTGGGGAAGTCCATACTTTATTTTCCTTTGTTGAACAGGTTAGTCCCAGTAGGTTAGTAGTTACATTTCAGGGGAGATTAAACGTGGTATTTGCACTACTACTAGTGGAAAAAATTTGGCCAGGGCATCACTTTTCAATAGATGCAGTGGGATCTTTTGCATCTACCTGAGCTGCCAACTACTCAAACAGGTGGGGCCCTTGTTTAACACCTCATCTGAATAGGAGTACGATACCAATCTTATACTACACTGTAGTGTCAGCAATTGAACTAGCTGGTGTAGGAAGAGAACCCACAGCCTTCTGCACCAAAGGCAAATGTGCCATCTGCTGCATCACTGACAGTGGGAAACCTGTTTTAGTGAAAGTTACAAAGTTAGTACATTAACTGGAAGATGGGCTGCAAACACTGAATGTGTATATCTGATACAGCTAATTATAAACTGTCTGAAAAAGATGAGTGTTGTAAGACTGTAAGACAAATATTATTTCAAGAGGGCATGTGTGTGCAGGGTGGGGGAACAGACTGGGCTTGCACGGTGCAACATTTGCTTTATTTGTATGGGAACAGGGTACCCAGAGTGATATGAATGGAAGGTTCAAAGATTTTTCTGTGGTTTGAGGGAGTCTGAGAAGTTATGGCCATCAAAAATTAAAGTGTCTTTCAATTCTGCATTGAATCATACATATATCGTTTTGTCATTGATAGACTGCTCTGTTAAAGTCAGATTTCAAGTGCACATTTTCCTTTAGATGATTATTTGAAAAGATTGTTCCTTTAACACCTGCAGTGACACTTTAAAAATCCAGTATTTTATAACTGACTGGACTAACAGTCTCCAAACCATAAATCCCCCCCCCCCCCCACACACACTTCTTTTAATCTGAAAAAGGGGGCCTGCTGTTGATGATAACTGTGCCGAATCAAAGAAAGGAGGGGAAGAGGGGAATAAGACAGATGAGCCCAGCAGTCAGCCAGCCCAGGCCTGCGAAAGGCGTGTCCAGGACTCTGACGTCATGTGCTGCTTAGCTTTTGATTGCTAGCTCGAAGGATGCAGCACAGGCAGCTGCAGCATCTCTAGCGAGGACGCACAACTTAAGCTTCAATTTTGCCATCTTTCAGTGTAGCTTATTCTGTGCTTTCCACAGCCCCGAGGGAAACGTACCCGAGCAAGACGTTGTGTTCCCTCTTTCGCTTGTTTGTAGTACTCCCTTCCTTAACAAGGACAACACAAATATTTTCTTTCAGAACGAGCTGAACTCTGCTGCCTATTGATCTGCATGTGGGCTTTCTTTATTTTCTATTTAGTTACCTCCTTACCGGATTGCTGCACGTCTGGACCAAACACTTTATCCTCGTCGATTTTGTTTTTGCTTTAAGGAGTGTGTGTCTCACGCTGCTTTGATTAGCACTTCTCAGGTAATTCCTCAGACGACAGGAGCTTGTGCTGCTCCCACTGTTGAGCTGACAACTCTTGGATACTGTTGTTTGGTGACAGTGCATACAGCATGAAGATGATGGCAGGAGGCTCGGTGCATCAGAATGGGATTTTCGCCAATTCGCATCATCATTCCCAGCAACAACAGCAGCCTCATATGGAATCTGATCCTCCAGATTCTAGGAAGAGACCACTGGAAACCCCGACAGAGGCAAGCAGCACGAAAAGGAGCAATACTGGAGGTGAGAGGTGCTTTACATTTCCACGTTACCGTCTTTGTGCAAGGAGAGCTACTGTTGTCAGCAAATTGCATTATTGTCAAATGTCACCTGTTCTTGTCTCTGAAAGATGGACCGCTGTTCACGCATGCACGTATGAATGCAATTTTTATTTTTATTCCAGCTGTGACAATATGCAGTGTGTGTGCAGCATTTTGAGATGGCAATAAATAGGTTCACACACTATCTATAGCTGTTCGGGATGCTATTGCAGTAGTTAGATTTCTGTTCAAAATAATTCAAAGCCAGAGGCACCAGAATTCTATTTATAAGAAGAGTAAACGTAGCCTGAATTTTGTAGATAAGCAGTAATCTTGAGCTAGAGTAATTACGAATGATTCAGATTAAATATTACATATTGGTTAGCACCGAACAAGTAATAATCACCATTTCATTATACGAGTTAAAATTATATCATATCAAACAAAGTAATAACATACTAACAACACTTATCTCGCCACAACTGGACATTCCCAACATGGGAATGATGGATACGAACTAGTTTTAACTCGTTTATATTCACCAGTAAATGCTTTATTATTACGACATAGGTCTACTTCTGGCCCACTCATTAAAATATCGTTTTATTACATGATGAGCGACAGTTAGGGCCTTCCAACCTGCTGGCCTCGGCTCATAGCCAAGTGTATCCATTTTCATACCATCAAAGCTTTAATCCGGTTTGATAGGAGGCAGAGTTCAGAATCCGTGTAGTAGCCATCAGGCTTGTGTGCTGGGACTCTACAGTGGACAACAGCACTTGCAAGGCTGTACTTCACCATGACCCCCCCAAAATACCACACGACACGTATACCTTCCCACAGCAATAGCATACAATTTAAAGTATGGACTAAACATATGTCGTATTCCCGTTTAATATTTTTGTTTTTTAGGATCGCCCAAGGAGAAGTTTGTTATTTATCTGTGGAAAGCTAATGTGGCAGTGTCGAACTCTTTCATGTGTAGAATACAAATCACTGCAGTGAGAGAAATTTTGCCAAAATTAGTGCAACCTTAAGACAGTCTATATAAAGGAACTGTAGTTGATGTGGCGAAGTGTTGACAATTTTAAGGAGCAGGGCCTTAGGAAGCAGTTTGCAAATAAAACATTGTTTTTTATTAGAAATACGGGATGCAGGCATGCTGATGTGTGATGCTGAGGCTGCCCTAGAACCGAGTTTCTGTGTAGCCACCGTAGAACATTAATTGCCCACACTATGTTTGAATTATTTGACAAGAAATATGAGTAAATATGGATTTAATATTTTCTTGTTTACATGACATAGAAATTTACAAAACCAGTAAAGGACCATTGCAATATATATTATTTTATGCTTGCCATCTCTCTCTCACTCACACACACACACACACACACACACACAACAATGCAAATAACTAGGTATTTTAATATTGTTGTCAATTTGGTTTTAAAATATGGTAGTCTGTTAAGAAATATTATGGAAGTGGAGAACCTGAAACCCAGCTCCTCTGGTCTTCTAACTTTTACTGACAAAGAAACTAGTGATATCATTCAGGTGGAAGTACATAATAAGCATGCCTCCTTGTAGTGTTTTGAAACATACTGATTAATAAGCATAACAGTTAATGGAAAACGAATAGAGCACAGGAATCTTTAATTGTCAGAATGGAAAAATGACCTATATATAGTAGTATTAGGTAGGTATACCATATTCTTATATGAAATAAATGATAAGACAGTGTAGTTTTGTAGATATTATAAAAATAAGTAGCAGAAAATCATGAAAATGAACGGCCGCCAAATTCTAAAAAAAAAATGAAATTATTTCAAAGCATCTCATCAAGCAGTACTGGATGTGCAGTTAAAAAGTTATTCCTTTGTAGTGATATTCTGACTGAATCTAGTTTTAAAAAAGAAACATTATATGTTTTTTTACAGTGTCCATCTTAAATCTAGTGATAATAGGAGCTGGATAAACATGACATAGTTTCCATAGATCACCAGTGGCTTAAACTGGTATCACTGTTGTTCTGGCAGCCTGGATCGTTGCCTGCAGAATGTATCAAAATCAAAACCTTTCTGCTTTCACATCAGCGCCTGTGTAGATAGTGCCGTTGGTCCTAGCGTAATGTTTGATAAATAAGATGCATTCATATCGTAATGCTGCTTTTACAGGACATTACTCTAGGACATCCAGATATCAAGCATTCCACTGCACGTACTTTGACTGTATTTTCAATGATTTGGAATACCAGTGTAATATTATAATATTAATTTGTGCAATTGTGAGGCTGCTTCTTGATGGCTGGATTTAAAGGAAGGAAATTTTTGGCTTATTTGACATTGATTTAACCCTCTCTTTTGGGATAATAACATGTCATTACGTACTAAGGCTAGAGAAGCTCAAGTATACATGCCAATGTAGACTGGAAGACATGACAGAAAGTATTTACACCAAATATTTTTGACAACTGCATGAAAAGTACTTTACATAAACTATATGTGTGCCTGTAAGGGTTGGAGTTTGCAAGCAGCCTAAGCAGTGAGGATTAAAATGATTACTAATATTTTGCATACAGCTTATTGTTTGTGGTTGAGTAGATATTTTAAATGTAGAGCTTATTTTGTTGTATAGTTTGTAGAGCTAGAAGATGTTGTAAAGATATGAAGAACGGGTTTTAATTCTACATTTATGACGTTTCCTTTTAGTTCAGTTATTTTGCATGCCACATGACTGCTCAAAAGTTACATTAATGTTTTGCATATCTCTTTTCTAAGTTCTTCACAGTTTGAGATATATCAGTTGCAAGGCTATGTACAGAATATCATAATACTAAATGTTTTAGACAGTTACGTTAAATGTGTAGCATGGAAAAAGTGCTTATCATGTTATGTACCAGTTAACTGCAGAAAAATGGTCATAATTTTGTTGACCTAATACATGATCATCAAACAGTAAAAAATATAAATATTCCCTTCATCTCTACTACAGAGTGTATGTGATGGCTATGCCCTTTCCCCACTAGCAATTAAAAATATTTATTTGTTTCCTATTCTAATGCTTCTTCATGCAGTTTTGTTACTTGCATTATTCTGGAACGTGGGTCAGATATGATTTGCTAGAGATGTCAGTTTCCAAGGAGCTGTGTACGGTATAAGGGGCTGTGGGACTAATTTGCTCAGACTACCAAACGGACCATGCAGCAAACAGATTTCAAACAGACAAGGTTCCATCTTTTTTCTCATGTGTATTAAGTCATTTTATTAAGCTGCAGAATATGTGAAATAATGGTCATTAAAAATCCTGAAGCAATTTTTATCTTTAAGAGGGTGAAAGCTGCCTTCTAACTTGCCTAATCCCTCCTAGTATATACAGGCAGTAGTTGTGAAAAGGATGCCTTCCAGGACCACAAAGCAGACAAGACAGTTCACCTCTGTGTTTACCTTTTAGAAATATTTTCAGTAAATCAATAAACAGGAAGGCAAAGTGTGAGGTTCTTCAGAAAATTCCAGACTGTCTTAAAGAAAGGGCTGAGTGTTTTGCATGTGTGCAAGTATACATATCATCGCTGACTGGCAAGATTTAGCATTCCTTCCTTGTCACACTCCTCCTCTTTCTCTCTCATATGCTTCCAAAGCTAAGCTCAGTCTCACTGCGGAAGCTCATCTGCAGGAATTAAGCTATGCAATTTACAGGATGAAAGACCATTTCTTCTTTAATGTCGGCTCATTTGTTAAATTGTGGATATTGTGACATCCACCCAATAGAAAAAAAAAATTTCTCTTCCTAGTCGAGGAACAGTCATACTAGAAATTTCTTAAGGTATACAAAAACAAATGAATTGCCTTTGTTGCAACAGCAGCAGTGGAAAAGTGACAGGAATTGTTGGAAATGTTCCAGTTTTTCTTGCAAGAGGATTTATTTACTGTTACCTTACATAAATCTTGATATATTGGTTTGGTTGCTGGTTTGTTACCAAAATAACTGGCAGGCACAGCTGTAAGCATCAGTGATAACAATGACATCTCTTGGTAAGTTGTTTTTTTTTTTCATTCTCCAAGTATGAATTATTTCTGATAGGTGGCTTTTATCTACACAGCTATTTATGTCAGATATCAGAACTTGCTTGAGACAGGGAATCTATTTAAACTTCGGGCCCTGCATCAAGATGAACTTAATTGTAAATGTACTAGGCAGGTCTGTGAATAATACACAGCTGGACGTGTAGAAGGAGAGGTGGAGACTTTGGCTGAAAAGTATATTAGCATTTTTCTGACTCCTGTCATGACATTAAAATAGGGACAAGGTTAGGTTTATTGTTTTTAAAAGTGAATAACTGGAGTTAGCTGTTCACTGGAAATGTGGTTTTATTGTTTGCATTTGAAAGGAAGCATGATTTGTATAATTCAGACAGCCGTTAAGGAAACATGATGTCTAGGTTTTATCATTGTTTTCCACTTAATGAAGATGGATATGCACAGCAGAAATACAAAGAGTGCAAAGTAAGAGAGAAAATGCTGAGCAATCTGGATGTAGGTTGCTCTGTGGACTGCCATCAGTCCATGAGAAATCATTTGCTACATAAGCAAAAGCCTGCCATTCCTCTACGAATGTGATTGACAGACTATTTGCTAAGGAGAGTATACAGAGGTTCAGTTTCCAGTGAGTTGCATAGGTTCAGGGTTTCCAGCATACTGCATTGTTCACATGTAATTCAAAAAATGACTTGTTAATTAAAAAAAAAAGTAATAAATTACTGTTTTTCCTCTTGGGAGCTTTTCAATCAAATAAGGTATTGGACATTTTAAGTAGTTGCCTTTCTGAATAAATTAGCAACAGATAAGTGATTTTCCAGGCCTTTTAGTCATAATGGGAAAAGGATTCCAATTCCAGGCACAGAAAGTGCAGCGCAGTAACCCTGTATCTCCACTTCATTGCTGGGGTTGTGGTTGCTACACAAAGGTGGGCGAACAGGCATCCGAAGAGGTAATGCTGCTGCAGAAAACTTAAGTTCTCATCTTATAATGATGGTTCATACTACACAGCCACATTGACGATAACTGTACAGACTCAGTAACTAGGAGATCCCGACACCAACAAAATCCAGTCTAAGCATTTAATTTAGTAATAGTTGGTTTGACTTATGGTTTTGATTCTCCATCTGTGTCAGAAGCTTTGAATTCAAGGCCATGGATGACCACCCTGTGATGTACTATAGTATCTGCTGTACATATGGTGGGGTGTTAATATGTAGTATTGTAGTACCTTATAATTCCAAGATGAGACAGGAAAATGAACTAGTATTACATCCTGTTTGCAGCAGCTGTATTGTAGGAATCCACAAAAGTCCATATTTTAATATGTCAGTAGTTTATCATATTTATGACAGTTTACATTAGTATTTCTGTAAGTTACTTATTTTCATGTCACTAACACCTGCAAGCATTAGTACATGACTCGCTTTCTAAGTCTGGAGTTCAGTTATAAGGAACGTTAGGAATAAATGAAATGTTTAAGCATTTCTTTTTTCCATACTTTTTCTTCCCTTCTGCATGCTGGTCATCAAGTCTCAGGCAGATATTAGACTTTCTCCTGCCCTTGCCGACATCCTAGCTGTGAGGAACATTTTTATTGTAAGTAGTCTAGCCCTTCCCTTGGTGATGACATGGCCACTTGCCTCACCACAGGGGCTGCCATACCATTTTGTCTGTACTTGTGTGCTGTTTGATATGCATGGACAAGGGCCACCTTTATCAGCTTGGGTAGTTATTTTCTATCTTGCTTGCATCAGATACCCACACCCTGTCATGCCCTCTCCCTCTAGTTGAGACAGTATTAGTGAAGGATTAGTGGTGTGTGCCAGCTGTGGCCACCATCCCACTCCCCCTAGGAATGGCATGCTAATCCTTATTGCCTACACTGTCAGGTCACCAAACTGCTACTGTAACTTGGGTCATCTGTGTCATAGTCAAGGCTTTATCCCACTATGTCACCAGTGCTGGCTTACGGAGAGCTGTAAATGCTGTAATACAACATCCATGCTGCTCTAGCTCTAAAACATAGATGACATGCTAACCATTACAACTTTAACAAGTGGGTATTGAGTTTATTTTTAACAAATAATTACAAGTTTATCAATACTATCTTGTTATATATGGGGTGTATAAACTTAATGCTAATGAACTATTCACAGGAAGTTGCAGATAGTGCAATACAATTTTCTTCTGAGTTTGAAAGTCATTTAATGTTTATCTGGAGCTTTTTTTTTTCTGCAGACCGTCACTGAAAAGGAGCATCTTCCCTTGCTGAATTATCTTGGCAAACAAATGGAAATAAATAAAAATAAATAAATGATGGAATAGGTGGAGATTCTTCAATCTTTGAAAAAGATCACCAGAAAACTCAAAGATCAAGACTGGAAATGACCATACATGAACTGATATCAGTTTTATTGAATTTATTATAGGAACCTACTGTACACTATCAGTGTATCCCACAGAGCATAAAGATTCCCAAATTAAACTCTAAGCTCTATCTATGACATTTCTTATGGAATTTTAACTACCCAAACACTGACTTAATAAAGTACTAAACAGCAAATAAATAAGCCCAAATATTAACTGATTATGATAATCAAAATGACCTGGAAAAATAGTACAAATTCCAGCAAGAGATGCAAGTACTTTGTGTAGCATTCTAAAACCTAGGATGTTTTTGCAACCTACCCATGTTTATACACTCTGTAAGTAACACAGATCATGATGCCGTTGTTACCTAAGATAAGCTTAGCTGGGCCTATGAAAGAATTGTTAAGGTTGTTAATAATATTCCTATATCTACATATCATTGGACTGATCTGCTTGAATTAAACCTAATTCCATTCAAACAGAAGAAACTATGTGAATGGAATATATCCACTTTTAGGCTTCTGTTTGGTGACAACTGCTCTTCTTTGTGAAATGTCCTATCCTGGTAAAATACGACTAAAGATCTGACATTATCCAAACAAAAATTCATCCATGTCCAGACTGATCTTGGTAAAATACATCTAAAGGTGGAGCAAACTGGTCTCCTCATTTGTGAGTAGTGGAGGGTTTATCTGACTTTTACAGACTTCTTTAATAACATTTCCTTTGTATACACAATTCTATTCCGTGTTAATAGACTTAGTAGAACTTGAAACAGGTTACCTATAAGTAAATTCAGAGCTACCGCAGAAACATTCATGTCAGTGCAATCCTTTCAAAATACTTGCATCAACAAAGAATAACTAACAGGCTAAACCGATCATTGTACTTCTATTCTTTAAAACAAAGTCTCTGTTAGTGATTACTGACATCTCTCCCAGTATATTGTGCAACCTCGTGTGACTGTATTTATAAAAATGATTTCTGATTCCACCCTAAAATATTATTTTTCCTTTTTCTCATTTTCTCTCTTTCCCAGCTCTAATCTCTCTTTCTATAATCCCTTCCACCATATATTGTATATTTTGTAGCTTTATATAGTTCATATTATATATTGTTTGAATTACTTGCCATTGACAATAATGTCTACAAACATTATGTTTGAATTTAAACTTTAACTCTTCTTTAATAATCCTTCATTGATTTGTTTGTTCTTTTTTTATTTGTATTTTTTGGGACAGTTTCGATGGATCAGTGCTCTACCCCGGTTAACACATATTAAATAAAGTAAAATAAACTTCCTTACCCTGTACTTAGTTATCACACTTTAGTGGCTAAATTGAAAAAAAAAATATTGTTTCTCTACTGAACTTTATCAAAACAAGTTTTTCTGGTTCCAATTATCTGTTAGTGGTTTTCTAATTAATATGACTGCACCCATTTAGTAACAAAGCATTCAATCATATGCCAAAAAAGTATATGGATTTATGGAAAAAAAAGGTATTTTTTGGTATGGATAATCTTTTACTATTTTTTTTTTTTTTGTGAAGAAGGGTAGAAGGGGGTAGAAGCATGTGGAAGTTGTGTGTAAGAAGGAGGATGTAGGGATGGCAGCAGTGGCAGACATGCAGAGATATAACATGGACAAAGACTGACTGGGGAAATGGTTATACAAAGGGGGGACCACAGTGAGGGTGAAGAACTGGTGATGGAGTTGATTTGACTGCAAACAGTGGAAGATGAGTGACACGGAAATGGAACACTATGATGGGTGAGGAGAGACTGCCAAACTGTCCCAGAAGAGAACCTACCCAGAAGTCAGTCACATCTGTGACTGGCATCAGGGGTGGGCTCTGCTACTGAAGATTGCCCAATGGTTAGGACCAGGTGGTTATTTGTCTGTTCTACTCGCATGAGAAGGCACTCAGGTGGCAAAATATGGCATTGCCAGTACACCTAAGCCCTTACCAGCCATAAACCTTGATCCAGGTATCCCAGGAGAGCCCTTCCATCTCACTGTGTAATGAAGCACCTATCCTATCCACTGGAGAAACAGCATCAGAAGTCACCACCAAGCTCTGTAGGTAACCTTTCACAGGGTGACCTTCATCACTCTGCAGACAGGCTGGCCAAGGGACCCAGCCTTCAGTACAGTGGTTAGTGCAGAGCATGATGTCTCTGCCTTAGTGCTGCCTGCTCAATAGCTATTCTGCATAAACCATGACAATGGATAGAGAAAAGCAGTAGCAAAGCAACATAAAATAAGAATTAGAAAGAGAATAGAACAAGACAGAAGTATAATGGTCGGTCCAATATGGTACATTTTTATTACAGGCCCCAGAAGGTGAAACAGCAGACAGCAAAGCAATGTAAATCAATGGCTAGGAAGTACCTATTGTATGACTGAGGATAACATCAAAGGATATTAATGGCACTGTAACTGTCACAGGTACTTAGGGCAGTGTGCACAGCCAATGTGCAATGAAGCAATGCTGAAATTATTAAACAGAAAAAAAATGTTCACTGTAGAAAACAGGATACACTAAATTGTCGTACATACCATGGCAGATGTGGGGATAACTGGCTTAAGACAGTAGCACAGGTAACATAATTAAAACTATAGCAGTCCTACATAGGTTATGAACAATTATGCAATGATGTAATAGTCAAAAGGAAAAAAAAGCCTTACTGCAGTGGTAAATAAGTTCAGTACAGCAGGCTAATAAACAAGCAGGCAATGAAATAGTAGGACCAAAACTAAGAAAAATAGCCAGGCTTCTCTGGTAGGCTAGCCAATATGCTGTAGTTTTGTCCTCTGCTGCAAATAGAAATGGTGCATTAAAGAGCACAGCATTCCAGTGACAGCAGAAAACAGCTATGCCTGTTTTTTCAGGCCTACTACAGAATGACACGTCAAAAATGAAATGTTACTATAGTGTGAATGCTGTCTGTCTGAGTAGCACCTCTAGAGAACTTCTGTGGCATCTTTCACCATCCTGCCAAGCTTGTGCCAGAGACATTCGCCTTGTACATGGAACCCTCATAGTTGCCTCTCTCTGCATATACAGCATGGCCAAAATGGGTTTTGTTCTCCCTGTTTTTGACACTGAGAACCTGCAGCGGCCATGACCACTTTCTAGGTCAAGTCAAGGAGTGAAAATGATAGCTTTGGACCTAATATTGCATTTTGCAGACACTGTGTGATATGCATTGATGAGCAGTGCAATAGAGTGATACCTCATCTGTGGCAGCATAATGTTCATAGGTTCATAGGCTGATACTAGGCTATCTGCCCTAGGGCATTTATAAGCCTAGCCAGAGTGTGTTTGGCTTTTGCCACCCTTTTAGATTAGTTGACTGTGCCACTGTATAGTAGGTCACAGAAGATAGCCCTTTTAAGGTTAGTTTACTGTGCCTCTGTCTAGTAGGGACACAGAAGAGATCCCAGGGGTAAACTTCCGATCTCCCATCCACTCGTCAAGATTTCTCTTGAAGAGGGTCATTGGGGGCTCTGCCTAACATCGATTGGGATTTTGTTCCAGAGTGAGGGGGGCCTCTGGGATATGAATCTGTCCCTCCAGCATGTCCTATTTATTTCTGTGCTGAGGTTTAAGTCCCTGGAGCGTGTAGCTCTAAGGGATTTGGATTTCCTGAGGTGGAGCATGTCCATTAATTCTGGTTTGGACATGGCTTTATACGTCAGGCACAGATCGCCTCTGAGTAGGCAGTAAACAACTGAGTAGAGCTGGAGTTTCTTTAGCCTAACTGCATAGGGCATCTGTTTGAGTCCCTTGATCATCTTGGTGAGGTACATTTGGGGTCTTTCCAGTTGCTTCAGGTGTCGGGTAAGGTACATCCCAAATGGGGCATTGTATTCAGTTATGGGCCTGATGAGTGATGAGTCTTGATCTAGATGTGAACCCTTTTGTGATAAGGTGGGCTATATAGAAGGTCTTTCTAACCACTTTGGCAACATGATTGTCAAAGGAGAGATTGCTATCTACTTGGGTCCCCAAGTCCCTAATTACTTCTTCCATACTTAATGGATTACCACCTATGTGGTAATTTGTGGGCACTTTGTTTTTCCCAAAGGGGATGACTATGCACTTTTTGGCATTTAGCTTTAGGCCATGGCTCTGGCACCAGTTATCCATCTCTGTGAGACCCTTTTGGAGGATGCTTGTGTCAGTCGTGAGTCGATTATGGCACCCAGTTTGCACTCCTCTGCGAACTTGGTCAGCCATAGTCCTCCCGTGTTAGCCTGTACCTCAGAGAAATATATACTGAACAAGAGAGGTCCCAGGACTGAGCCTTGTGGGACGCCACTTGTAACTGGTTTAGAGTCTGACATGGCACCTGCAATTCTGACCATGTGGGTTCTATCCCTGAGCCAGTTTGCAACCCATCTTGTGACATAGGGGTTGATATTTAAGCTGGTGAGCTTTTTTATGATGCCCGAGTGGGGTATTGTGTCGAAGGCTTTTGCGAGGTCCAGGTAGGCTGTGTGGACTACCTTCCCTTCATCTATGGCCTTGGTGACTATTTCAAAGAAGTCGACCAGGTTCAAGAGGCAAGATCTGCCCTTAACAAAGCCAAATTGGGTAGAATCCAGTGTTTGGAGGTTCCCAATGTCATTGTTTATGAGTTCCATGATGATACGCTCCATAGCTTTGCAGACCAGGCTAGTCAGGCTTATAGGGCGATAGTTTCTGGGGTCCGTTGTGGCACCACCTTTGTGTAGTGGGACCACTGTTGCTGTATGCCATTTCTTGGGTACATATCCTGTAGTAAGGCTGAGATTGAACAGTGACTTTATGTGAGGGTTCAATTCTTCTTGGAGCTCATGTAAGATGCAGCCCGGGACACCGTCCGGTCCCATTGATGCTGTGTTTTTTGCTTTGGAGAGGGCAGCTCTCACCTGTGCATCTGTGATGTCAGGGAGGCTACACTCTGTTGGGATAGACATTTGCTCTTTTGGGGGGGAAGGGGGGAGAAGTTTGCACTGAACCTGTCTGCCAGGATGTTGGCAATGTCTGTGGGTTCAGTGTATTTTTGTCATTTTGCACTAACTCAGAGCATATCTGGGAGTTGCCACCCATGTTCCTGACATAACTAAAGAAGGCCTTGTGATTATCTTTAGCGTCTTGTGCAATTTTTCTTTCGAAGCTGGCCTTAAATAATTTTGTGAGAGATCGTAGTTTCTTGCTAGTACTGATCAGAGATGCCTTCCCTTTTTGGGATTTTGCTCTATCATGTAGTAGCTTCCTCCTTCTGTTGTATAGCTTATTTATGGCTGGGGTCCACCAGACAGGTCTCCTGCCTTTGGAGGAGTGAGTCTTGGTTTTATTTGGGATAGCATGATCCATGCATTTCTGTAGGTGTCCATAGAATGCGTTTGTAAAGGATTCTGCGGTTTGGGCCATATTTTCCACTGGCCCGGGGGCTTTGAAGGATTCCACCTCGGTTTTGAGAAGTGTGAAGTTTGCTTTTGAGATGTTCTTCACCGTGGTTTCCTTGGCTAGGGGTGGGTACAGGATATGGATGTCCAATGAGATTAATTTATGGTCAGATCTTACCAATGAGGGGTATACCTCTGGTATGGAACATAGAGTGTCCATGTTGGTGATGATCAGGTCCAATATGTTTTCCCCTCTTGTGGGAGTGGTGACCAGTTGTTCCATAGCATTTGAGTTTATAAATTCTAGGAACCGTTGGGAGAGGGTGTTGGGGCTTGAGTACTGCTCCCAGTCTATGTTTGGGTAGTTGAAGTCACCCAATATGATGGTGTTTGGAGAGCCCTTCATATTCTCCAGTGTTCTCAGGAAAGCTGAGTGGGGTTCCTGAGTTTGGAGGGTGGTCTGTAGCAGGCTACAAATTGAAAGGCAGTTTTGTCCACTGTTAGTTGCACATGGATGGTCTCTGATGCTTCATGCAGTGCCACTAACCTGGAGGTGTGGGTATCTTTGATGAATATGGATACCCCCCCTCCTTTTGTGGTTTGGTCCAAGTTTTGGGGCCGAAAAGCATGGTATGAGGTATAACGTAGTGCTGGGGTGCTCTCGGGAGCTTTGAAGCAGGTTTCTGTTACTGCACAGATATCGATATTCTCCATACTGAGGAGAGCCTCGAGTGCGTGCATCTTGAGGTTTAGACTTCTGGCACTGAGCAGCATTACCCTTAGTTTCTTTTTCCTTGTGTTGTCTATGGAGGTGGGTTTGTCTTTTGAGCCTTGCCTAAGAAAGGCACTATGGGGGTGGCAAGAGCCTTAGCCAATATTCAAAAGCCCAGGGGTGACAGGTGCAAGCCGTCCCTAGCGAAGCAACGTGGCTTGTCAAGCATGTCATCCCAGGCTGACAGACACTGGAGCCCCTTTGAATGACACCAGTACTTTAGCCAATTGTTAAAATTGATAATTTTGTCTTTATACTGTGGCATCATTCTTGGTGAGGGTAAGATGCTACTCAAGGTCAGGGTCATACCGACCTGGGCTACATGATCAGAGAGCTCCTCTATGTCTCTTTTCATGTAGTCCAGGGAGGTACGTCTCAGGTCATTCACACCAGCATGGACAATGACGGAGTCATATTTGTACTTGCTTTGGAGTGACCTAAGTGCTTGTGTTATGTGGTGGATCCTGGCACCCGACAGGCAGCTTACAGTAACCTTCTCCTTGTTCAGCCTGGTGAATGGGACGTCAGTGTGTCTGACAATAGAGTCACCTATTACAAGTGTATTAGGTGTGTTGTTTAGCCTTAAGGGCTATGACTGTGTGGCACACTGACTTTGTGAACTATGTGATACGTGGGTATTGTTGTGGGGTAGCGGTTGCTTGAATGTCTGCTTTGGAGGTCTCTGCTGCTTGGGCAGATTTTTATTTAGAGTATGTTTTTGTGTGTTTATGTGTTTGGTTTGCTGTTGCGATAGGTCTATGTAAGACTGGATTTGTGGTGTGTGTGGTTACCTTCTCCTCCTGACTGACTGCGCCAGTACTGGGTTGAGAGAGCTCAGCCTCCAGTTTGACTATATAGTTGCATCTCTCACATATATTTGAGCTTGTTGGGAGAAGGAGAGGGTGGTCTGTGTACATAAGGCAGTTGTAACATTGCCTCAAGATTCCCAGATTCACCAGCTGGACTGGAGAGTAAATCCGAAACTGACTTTTGGACATGCCAGAATAGTATAAGGAACTACTTTTTGACTGATCAAAAAGGACCAATAAGGAGCCAAGTACTTAAAGGGAGTATAAGAGGGTGTAGTGCTTTAGTTTATTAGTGCTTACTTATAAGATTACTTATACGAGCAACTGCAGGGCTTTAGAATGGAAATAGAGTGCTTACTTTGAGATTTAGAACAGTTCTAAGGGAAAAAGTGAAGAGCAGACTTTGTGGAGCCAGGAATAGTTTAAACCCGTTTAAGCGGCACTGTCCGATGCTGCTCTATGTGCAAAATCGTGCAAAACTGCGCAAATGCGGGTTTTAAAGCAGGGAAACTGAGAGAGATAGGAATTGACCCAAAACGGTCAATAAGCTACTAGTTTCAGGGCTGAGACCATTCCTCCAGGGACAGATAGGCTGCTCAAAGCTCCCCATTCTCAGTGGTGAACAGAGAAGCTTCCTCCTATCCAAGTAAGGATATGGGCAACACAGGAAACTATACCACAGTCCGGAATTCAGCAAAACCTGAAATCTGGACTAATCTATTTCAGCAAAGGCGGGAAAAGAGAACATTTTTTTTGTTTGTTTTTTTCAGGAAACAGCAGAAAAACACACAGAAAACACTGTAAATGCTATAAACAGGCTAGCGCACTTTAGTGTGTAGCCTACAACAGTTATACAATACAAAAACAACTTAAATTTATATAAAACAAGTGCAAAAACTGTAAAAAGCAGAAGGCAAATGCAAATTAAACTTTTTAAAGCACAGATCAGTTAGAAATCCGCTTTTTAGGTGGGAAAAGGCAGTCGAAGCAAAAAACAGAGAAAAAAATACTTAAATCTGGAAAAGTCTCTCTTGGGTGTTTCTGTTGCCTGTATCACTCTGCAGGACACCACAAGGACCTGTGCGGAGTTGTATACAATAACAAACGTTTTAAATCACAGATTCGCTAAAAAAACTGGCATTTTAGGTGGAATTAGTTAAGACAACAAGAAAAGCAGAAAAGTGATACTTAATCACTCCAAAGTCACTCTTTTGTCTCTCTGCTGCTGTAGACTTTGCAGAACACCTGGAAGGCACTTGCTGAGTGTAATACAAGTGTTAAAACTGTGTAAATGAGGTTTTTATAGCAGGGAAGTGAAAGAGATAGAAATTAGCCCAAAATGGCCAATAAACTACTAACTTCTGGGCTGAAACCACTCCCCCAGGGACAGATAGGCTGCTCAAAGCTCCCCTCTCTCACAGGTGAACAGAGAAACTTCCTTCTATCCAAGTAAGGTAATGGCAACACAGTAACTTGTAACACAGCCCTGGATTCAGCAATAACCTGAAAACTGGACTATACTAGTTCAGAAAGGCGGGAAACAAGTATATATATTTTTTTCAGGAAATAGTGCAGATACAATCAAAATTAGCCCAAAAAGGCCAATAAACTACTAACTTCTGGGCTGAAACCACTCCTCCAGGGACAGATAGCCTGCTCAAAGCTCCCCTCTCTCACAGGTGAACAGAGAAACTTCCTTCTATCCAAGTAAGGTATGGCAACACAGAAACTTGTAACACAGCCCTGGATCCAGCAAAAACATGAAAACTGGACTATACTAGTTCAGAAAGGGGAGAAACAAGTATATATATATATATATATATATATATATATATATATATATTTCCAGAAAATAGAGCAGATACAATCAAAACAACACTTTACCCAATTAACCAGTTAAAAAGCTTAAAACTGAGCCCTGTTCCAGCAGTCTTCAATCAGACAAGTTCTAACTGCACCGTCCTGCCACTAGGGTAGAGAGAAACCTTCTCCAAAAAAGATGGCCTGTATCAAGGCACAAGTTATACAAACAAAGCTAGATCCAGCCGGCCTGAATCTAGTCTATGCTACAGCAAACAAGGTGTACCGATTTCAGAAAGAACCAGTTCAAGTAAGCATGCGCAATAAGCCTTTAACCAGAAATTCCCAGCTCAGAAGGGCAGAATCTAGCCTCTCCTCCCACAAGAGTGCAGACCACAAACCTTCTTAATGTAAAATAACTGGCCTGAAGCCCAAGTTCTTAACCCAGAACTAATACACTTTTAGAATAACAGACACTGAGCCTTCAATCAGCAGTTCCAAACTTAGAAGGATGTACGCTACCTGTCCTGCCATAACAGTGCAGACCACAAACCTTCTTAATGTAAAATAACTGGCCTGAAGCCCAAGTTCTTAACCCAGAACTAATACACTTTTAGAATAACAGACACTGAGCCTTCAATCAGCAGTTCCAAACTTAGAAGGATGTACGCTACCTGTCCTGCCATAACAGTGCAGACCACAAACCTTCTTAATGTAAAACAACTGGTTTGAAGCCCAAGTGCTTAAACCAAGGGCCTTAGAATAACAGTTACAATTTAATCAGGCTACTAACAAGCAGTAATAAAGGCAGCAGAATAAATTCAATTGAGTACTTTTAATAAGAGGCAAAAGCAAAATAAGGTAATAAAGTAGGAAGAAACACAAATACAATAAGGCAGATGAAGTGCAAATTTTTTTTTTTTTTTTTTTTTTTTGAGACTGAGGAAACAGAGCAGATTAAGATACTATAGGGGAATGCCCTTCCCAAGTGCTCTCTCTGTACACCGCAGAGGAGATGGGACTGGTAGGAGTATCCAAAATCAAAATATGATCTCACTGTACTCAGTTGAGTGAGCAAATGAGATGGGTCTAGAAGGAGTGTGCAAAAAGAGATTTACAGCAGGGGTGGGCATTTCCAAAGCCACCAAAATTAACACTACAACTAGAACAGGGAGGGGGGTGGGGAACTAACTGCAGAGAGACAGAGACACAATATTTAGTGAATCAAAGACACACAATATTTACTGACTCAAATCTTAAATAAGTGCAGAGAAAATATACTTAAATCAGCTTGTGTCCAGTTGATATATGCAGACAAGTCTCAGTAGCCAGCAACTCGATTTAAAATGATTACTAGAAATGTAACCAACACAGATTTTAATGCTAGCAGAAACCCCCAAGCAAAGTAGCACTAACAAAGGAATTTCAAAGTAGTCTAACAACTTTCAGGGAGCTCAGATAACTGCAGAGAGACAGAGACACAATATTTAGTGAATCAAAGACACACAATATTTACTGACTCAAATCTTAAATAAGTGCAGAGAAAATATACTTAAATCAGCTTGTGTCCAGTTGATATATGCAGACAAGTCTCAGTAGCCATCATTAATGCAAATAAGGGTGACTGGTACACAACTAGGCTCCATAGGCACACAAACATCCTTCATGACCTGTGTGCCACAGCATAGCCATGATGGGTAGCATGATGACCATGGTCATTAGAGTGCTGCAGATGTTTAGCAGTGTGGCCAGCCTGCAGAGCCATTCACAAATTGTTTGATCACAGTGCCTGTGCATGAGCTGGATCTGGCCATGTATCACAATAGAACTGATAACATCATGCTAAATCACCCCATTAGCATAATACCTGCACTATGAACCATGTTATAACACAATACAAAGCATGGTAACCATTGTGAAAAAACAAGATCCAGCAAGTAACTCACTTTAGAAGACAGAGGGTTTCATGATCCTCCATGCCAAGAACAAGGCTAAAGACAAGGTTGCCCAGCAGATACAACCTAGTGACAGAGAGGCTAACAGACATCAAATAGTTATTTGTATCCTACAGTGACACTAAGAGAATACTATTACCTGGTAGTAGATTAGATGTGGTAACAGGCCTGGTTACACCCGCCTGAGTTTCTGTTGGGGATGCCCCAGGAGAATAATGACACATGCAATTCCAGTACATCATTGCCTAGCACAACAATCTGATGTACTTGTACATGACCATCTGCATTAATGTCACCCAGGAACATCAGGTTGGCAAATGCAGTACAAGTTACAAAAGCCTGTATCAGTGTGTGTGTGTGTGTGTGTGTGTGTGTGTGTGTGTGTGTGTGTGTGTGTGTGTGTGTGTGTGTGTGTGTCTGGGGGGGGGGTACCAGGTAAATTGTGTGACATTCCATTCCAGTAGGATGCTGATAGCACCTGTTCACAGTTTACTTACATATCCAACAAATTGCATTTCTATCATCAAGAGGCATTGAACCTGCAACAGAGA
The DNA here is from genome assembly GCF_019279795.1 of Protopterus annectens. NCBI lineage: Eukaryota > Metazoa > Chordata > Ceratodontiformes > Protopteridae > Protopterus > Protopterus annectens. The sequence goes on along the minus strand of NC_056725.1, from coordinate 717,822,498 downwards.
CAACCTTCAGCAGAAAGCATGTATATTGGAGTCATACATGTACTAGACACTGGTATGTTATCTGTATGCATCCACTAGGTCCATTGGGAGAGGTCCAGCACTGTGGGTGTGCACATGCCTGATGTCAGAACGTCAGCTGAAGATAATGGCATTATGCACATTGCATACTCAGACAATACAATGGTATGGTCAACAGTGCTAAGAGAGGAGGGTCATTCCCTTCACCTCACCTGAGTGAAGTGCAGATGCCCAGGATGGACCTCTTGCATCACTTGAGTTTAAGGATGGACATCCCATTTTTGTGAACTGCACACATGATAAACAGTCAGAACTAATGAAGTTCATGGACTAGCTCTAAGGTGCGGACACATTTCATTGGGAAAAGGCACATTGGTGGATGTTGGTAGCCTGAAGCTTGGTTGCTCAATGATGTATGTGTTATGCTAAGCATCAGATAGTGGATGTGCACAGCTGTGATACAGGCACAGATAGATGCTAATCAGGCCATGTCATACCTACTCAGTTTGCTGTGTAGCCTGCTACACCTGAGTGAAGACTGCCAACCATTGCAGGAAATGAAGGCACAGGTAGCCCACATGGTAGCCATTACTGCAACTTTGCAGCTGCTTGCAACTGATTGAATTAGCTGAGGAGGGTATGGTTGTGTAGTGCAGATGTGCACAACTGCTTTGCAAAGATGGCTGGCTCCAGTGTGGCCTCCACTTAGTTTGGGCTGACACTCATGTAGTTTCACTGTGGTATCTATCACTGGTCATGCATATCCATTTGGACATGACTGACACATGTGCTTATACTTAATTTATATAAGTATAAATATGTATTAGAAATTTATATATGTAATAATCCCCATTTTACAGGTAATTATTATTTACCAAATACATTGCTTGGTCTTATATTACCCTGCTATCTTTTCTAATTCAGTTATTTGTATTTATTAAATTTAATCGAACATTTTTGTCTTCATTTTTCTTTGCTTACTTACGATGAGTAAATTATCACTGACAATATAACTGTAGACAGACGGCTGACACAGTGCATATGGCTGTGTGTGCACTGAAGGCCTGATGGAGTGTTGTGAGATAGAACTCTGGTCTGAGGCAAGAGAAGGAGGACTTTGGCCTTTATGGTGCACCAGGGCTGCTAATAGTGCAGTAAGTTGTAGTACCTGCTCTACACTATGTAAATGAAATAAAATTTCAAATTTAAAAACAGACTCATTTTCCCCCTCATCAATGACTGATACCGAGTTCCAGGGATTAGAGACAGCAGTGCAGTTTGGTTATTGCAGGAGAAGGGAAATGACCTGATCACTATTATAAGGTGCAAGAATACACTAATACAAGCAGCATACACTTATCACTGCCAACACAGATGCTGGGGTTGGGTAGTACCGGGGTGATGCGAAGCTTAGCTGTCATAGCTGACTAGTATTGAAGTGGCATGACAAGGTCTCTTTTTATGGATGGTATCCTTGGGTGGAAAGCTAGGGGCAACTCAAGTGACATCTGCAGGGGCAAGTCTGTTTAAGTGCCATCTGTGTACAAAGACGGCAAGGGCATTCCATCTGGAGACTGTGGTTAGTTGTTGGTTAGTTCTGTTTGTGGAAAGCTGTCTTGGGTCAGTAGTTGGATGATTCTTTGCCTGTTATTCTTTTGGGTGGGAAAGCATAGCTCCAGCTGAATGCAAACAGGGTATTGATGAAGGGAGTACAATACAACATTAACCGACAAAGGAGGAGGAGGTGGTAGTTACAAGGAACATTGTACATCATCATATTTTTTTGTTTTTGGTCCAATACCCCTTCTGACCTTCAAGCCTTCCTGACAGCTCATTCAAGTGGCCCATTGTGTTCCTGGAGGGAGGGCTGTGGTTTCCCTCTGGATTTATTTCATTTGTCCCTTGGAGTGAGTATAAGGCTTTTGGTTGTACTTAGATATCTGGCTTGTTGGGCTATGATGTATGGCTTTAAGCATGTGCACTACCCTAAGCCCAAAAATCCTCTTTCTCCACTCCCCCAGGTTTTTCTTTTGAATTCAGGCCTCTGCCAATGCTCAACAGTGGGCTAAACCACCTTCCCCTCCAGGATAGGTGTGGTTATCCCCCACTTGAGCTGTCAAGCACCCTAGTCACTAATCAGCCTTGGGTTGCCTTGACCATAGCCAGGCCTTCATCTCTTTATGCCAACAGTGAGGTGTGCATCACCAGCTGTTGAGTTTTGTTCCACTATATTTCTGTTGAAGTAGAAGGCAGTGACATCCTAGTTTTGTGCAGTATAGATCATTACTGTAGTCAGTCTTTTCTTTTGGTAAGAAAAGCTGGATTTTATTTTTTATACAATTACAGAAAAACACTGAAAGAGAATCTTGAGATGCCACTGGGAAGAGAATTGTTAAGTGGTGTTTAATGAATCATTACTGGAGGGAGAGGATGAGTTAGAGGGAAACCACTGCAACAATATTATGATGATCATTTTGGTTGGTCTTATTAAATAGTGTAATTCTTTCATGCAATATTGTGTGCTTTCTGTAAGGATGGTGCATGGGGCAGCAAATGAACAGTGCAAAGTTCTCAGTAAAAAAACTGACCAGAAAAGTGAAACACAAGAGCACTTGTTTTAGTGAGAAGATGTTCAAAAACAAAAACAACAAAATACTGATGAAATACTGAAATCTGAAGGCAAATTGTAAAAGTGTGCTTTCAGCTCTAAGTAAAACAGAATCAAACCGGGATTAAAAAAAAAAAAAACATGCATACCTCTAGAGATAAAGTTAGTGGGCCGGATTCACGAAGGCTTGCACGGAGTCTTAGAGTAGAGTAAGACTCCATGCAGCCAACATGTCCGCCGAGTGATCCAGGAACAGCCGGTAGGGGCGTGTAACTGAGCTCTCCAAACTAGTCCTACATGGACAGGGCTGGGATATGCAAATTACCTCAATTGCAGGCGAAAGCCATGCAAATGAGTTAAATTTGCGATCCAGGAAACCCAAACCTGTCTGAGTAGGAGTAGTGTTATTTGCACAAATGTACTCAGTTGATAACTGAGTACGGTTCTGCAAATAGCAAAACGGAGCCGTGTCAGCTGGAAAAAAAGCATGCATTTACAGGAGGAAGCATGCCAACGGCCAAAAATACGGCCATTGGCAACGGGAAGTGATGCAAATTACAAATAAAATAACTTTTTTTTTAATCCCGATCTCCGGGGTTTAACTGTAGCGCAGCGCCTCGCAAACACGCTGTGCCCTAAAAAGCAGAAAATTAATAATTAAGATCCACAAATGTGGATTTTATAGCTAAAATGAATTTACAATGCAAGGGAATTGCAGGCTGAAGACAACATGGCCACCGAGTAGAGGTTGCTAAGGGGGAAAGCTCAGTCTAAGAGATGTAACTAAGCATTAGTAGGCAATCCTATACAAATGAGAGTTAGGATAGTGAATCGCAAGTTTTGCAAATGAGCAGAGTCAGTGGAGTGTAGGAGTAGGATAAGGGGAGTAACAGAGTAGAAGATAGGTGACATCACGAGGGGGGTATGTATGAAAGGAGTGAAGCTCATTGGAGCAGAGTGTCATGTGTCAGCTTACATTCACATAATAGTGAAAGAGGTGTGTCAACAGGTAGGCTAGGTAAAGTCAAGAAATTGAAGGTGTATGCCGTGGATAACACCAAAGTTTCTTGCTGAGCGTGCATGCGTGCGTGTGCGCCAGTAAACCCGACTAAGACAGTGTGCGCTCGTGTTAGCGTGTGTGCGCGCGTGTAAGCCGGAGTAAGCATATGTAAGGCTGTGTAAACAGTTGTAAGCGCATTTGCACTGGTGAACGAGCGTTTTAAGAAGAATAAGCAAGCTTTAGTCCGTGTAAGCATGTGTGTACGCATGTTAGCTGCTGTACGCGTGTTTGTGCTTGTGTGCGCGGCGCTCCCGCCCCCGAGGAAACAGTAAGGAAAAAGGAAGCACACCAAATAGTGGAAGTTGCCAGGGAGTACTAGCAGAGGTAGCAGGTGAAAACAATCAGAATCAGGCAATTACCCTGGCAGAACACTAGCCCAGCCCAGCACTTAAAACTCTGCAAACAACAGTCCATTATGTTTCTCTCAAGAGACACTGCAACACTGCAGTAAACTAATTGAAGTGAAAACTGAAAATACTTCACTGAGACAAAAAATGTTAGGGGCTGCCATTGCTGTTATAAGGCGACATATGCAACATGCTGAGGGTGGTGATAATGCAAATGCTGCCTGACAACCCGCAGTAAGGAGACGGAGAAGAGTGTACAAGCCCAGGGTTACCTACCAGGGGCTACATGAGCTGGAGATAGTGGAGCACTATAGAGTGGACAGAGACCTCTTGCAGCAAATTGTTGAGCTGTGCAGGCCACGCCTCACACACAGAGCCAACAGAGGGGAACCCATCCCAGTGGAAACTAAGGTATGTGTTGGCCTAAGAATATTAGCAGCAGGTACCTTCCAGAGACCAACTGGTGATATGATGGGGATATCACAGGCATCAGCATCCAGGGTACTGCACTAGTTCCTGGATGCCATGTCAGCACATGTCGGTGATCATGTATATTTCCCCAATTTCCATGAAGTATTGGCCAGCAATATGCGTCTCTTCCAGCAAATAGCGGAATACCCTGAGGTAGTGGGTGCAATAGACTGCACGCACATACGCATCAAAGCACCAGCTGGTGAGCGGGGTAGGGTGTACTTCAACTGCAAGGGCTTCCCCTCCATCCACTGCCAGGTCAGGTCGTGTGTGATGCCCAGAGCATAATACTGAATGTGTGTGCTGGCTGCCCTGGAAGCTACCATGATTCCCATATCTGGCATCTGACGCAGCCGTACCAGACATTTGCCAATGGGGACATCCCACATGGTCACCTAGTGGGGGATGCTGGCTATGCACTGGAGCCGTGGCTGATGACACCCATCAGAAACACACACACACCTGAACAGGAACGCAATAATGAGGCACACGCACAAACACGAAATGTAATCGAGCGTGTGTTTGGGCTGCTCAAGTCACGGTTCCGGTGACTGGACACATCTGATGGAGCCTTGCAGTACTCACCAACTACATGTACCCAAATTGTCATGGTATGTGCAATGCTACATAATATGATCCTGCGAAAACAGCTGCAGCAGGACCAGCATAGGCCTGGGCCAAACAGCCCCCCACCATTGCCAAGGCCATCACAGGCAGAGCGTGACTCTGAGGAGGAACAACCTGAGCCTGCCCCAGTAGGCAGAAGGATGCGTGCCCAGTATGCTTTGGCCTTGGCAAAGAGGCAACGCATAGCACATACACTGGCTCAGTAGGAACTCTGGAAATGATACCTCTCTCTGACCCGCACATATAGTAAAAGGGATGCCTACGTTGACACTACCTGCTTTCAAACATGTATAGGGAGTGTAGTATGTGCATCCGACATAGGCAGCCCTGCATCAACACCTGAGGCATGATTGCCATGTGTTAAGCAATATAAAGCAGTGCTAAACAGCATTTACCATCATGAAGTCAATGTAAACAAAATCGCACACACCAACTACTACAAATTTGGTAAATGTAGAGTAATATTGGCCAATGTCCAGCAATGATGGTTAATATTGAGCAATGTTGGACAAGCTGGGTATAGGTAGGGCATAGCTGAACAAAAGCCAACATGCTCATATTTGCTCTACTGGGTCCTAAGCAGTCTGGTCTGCTCAGTATGAAAATATAAGCGGCAATGGGCCTCGAACCCAGGATACTGTGCACTATAGTCATAGTACTGAACCACTAAACCATGACAGTAGTGCAGTGGTTAGCCTGTATGAAGAAATGTTGATAAGTCTATGCAAAGTATTTCACGGAAACCCTGCAGGCACAGCATAATCCCTGTCGAGTTATGACACAAAGGTTAGTCCTGCAGTAAGAATAGAACCTGACTTTCAACACACACAGTACAAATGTTAATAATGGACATGCAGACATACATCAACAAATGTAGTGGACCTCAGACAGCAACATACTGAAAGGTCATACTGGGCATGCTCACACACTTGAATACATGAGACAAATGTCAGGCAACAGAACACTGACAGTCTGAGCTGGGCATGCTCACACACTTAGGCCATGTTGGAGTATAGCATTGGGCCACATATAGCAGGCAGTTGCATGCGTTAACCCAGGAACCTCTCACTACACAGCAATCTGCCCTGTGCACACATTTATATGACAACAGACACGTATATAATATAGTGGAACCTTGCCATAAGCAAATATGTTCTGCAGATACCTAAGCGGTTCATATAAAGTGTGAAAGCAAAGATGATAAAAACCTGCAAACAGTATCAGCAATAAACATTGTGCATCATGAAAATTATCATAGGTTCAGAGGTTGATACTAGGCTATCTGCCCTAGGGCATGTACAAGCATAGCCAGGGTGTGTTTGGCTACTGCAACCCAGTCAAATCAGAGCACTGTGCCTGTGAATAGTAGGTCACACAAGATAGCCCATTTACGTTCAGTGTATTGTGCCTCTGTCTGGCAGAGACCCAGAAGATATCCCATGGGTAAACATGCGATCACCCATCCACTTGTCAAGATGTCACCTGTAGGTGGTCAGTGGGTGGCTCTGCCTATGCAAAACTGGGACTACACTCCGGAGTGAGTGGAGGCTTTCTGATAATAATCTGTCCCCCCAGCTTGTCCTTTTAACATCAGTGCTGAGGTATATGTCCCTGGAGTGTGTAGCAGCAAGGGTGTCGGGTATCCTGAGGTGGAGCATGTCCAGTAAGTCTGGGTCAGATATTGCCTTCAACTACAGGCACACAACACATCCATGTAGGTGGTAAGTGACTGAGTAGAGCTGGAGTTACTGTATCGGAACTGTTTAGGGCATCTGTGTGAGTCCCTACATCTGCTCGAAGAGTAACATTTGTGCCCATTACAGTTGCTGCAGGTGTCAGGTAAGGCACATCCCAAAGGTGGCATAGTAACCAAGCATGGTCGTGAAGAGTATAGGGGCACAACGACCAGACATGATCAACATGTGAAACCATGTGGGATATGGTGGGCTATGTAGACGTATTGTCTAACCACTATGGCAATAGGATTGTCAAAGGCGAGAGTATGAACAGGTCGTGTCGCCAAACCCGTAACAACTACTACTGTATGTAATGGATTACAACCTATGTGGTAATTTGTGGGCATCTTGTCATCCTCAAAGGGGATGACTATGCAACTAATGGCATGTAGCCGTGGGCCATGGCTCAGGCACCAATCAACCTATCTGTGTGAGACCCTGTATGCGTATGCATGTGCCAGCAGGAGAGCTGATTATGGCACCCAGTTTGCAGTCATCTGTGAACATGGGCAGCCAAATCCCTCCTGGGATAGCCTGTACATCACACAAATATATACTGAACAAGAGAGGGCACAGGACTGAGCCTTGTGGGATGCCATGTGTAACTGGTGTATAGCCAGACATGGCACCTGCATCACTGAGCATGTGGGTGCTATCCCTGCTCCAGGTAGCAATCCATTGTGTCAGATATGTGTCGATATTAATGCTGGTGAGCCTATGCATAATGGCCGAGTGGGGTATTGTGTTGAAGGGTTGTACAAGGTCCAGGCAGACTGTGTGGACAACCATCCCAACACTGATGGACCAGGTAACTGTTGAAAGAATATGAACAGATCCAACAGGCAAGATCTGCCCACAACAATGCTGTAATGTGTAGGACCCAGTGTCTGTAGGTTTCCCATGTCTATGTGCATGAGTCCCATTACAATACACTCCATAGCTTTGCAGAACAGGCTAGTTAGGCTTTTAGGCCGATATTGTCTGTGGTGTGTTGTGGCAGTATTCAGTGGAGTGGGACCACTATCGCTGTACGCCATTCCGTGGTTACATATCCTGCAGTAACTCTTATATCGAACAGTGACGTAATATGAGTGTTACGTCTGTCATGAACGCTGTGTACAACACAGGCCGGGACACCGGCTGGTCCCATTGATGCTGTGTTGTCCGCTGTGGGGAGGGCAGCACTCACCTGTTTACTCGTGATGTCTAGGAGGTTACACTCTGTTGGTATGGACAGTACCACCTTAGGGGGGATGGGGGGGACACATCTGCACTGAACCTGTTTGCCAGGATGATGGCAATGTCAGTGGGTTCAGGGTATGTTTAGTCAGTATGCTGTAACACACAGCACATCAGTGAGTGTCCAGCCAGGTACCTGAATCAACTGAAGAAGGCCTTGTGAGTGTCCGATGTGTCTGGTGCAATTGTCCATTAGAAGCGTGCCTGACATAAATACCCGAGTGATTGTAGCAGTCTGCTAGTACAGATCACAGATGCCTTCCCTGTCTGGGATTGTGCTCTATCATGTAGTAGCTTCCTCCATTTGTTGTAAAGCGCATTAATGGCTGGGGTCTACCAGACAGGTCCACTGCCATTGGAGGAGCGAGTCCAGTTGTTAATTTGGATGTAACGATCCATGCGATCCACTAGGTGTCCATAGAATGTGTATGTAAAGGATTCAGCAGTCTGAGCCATACTTACCACTGACCCAGGGTCTCTGAAGTATACCACCGTGGATTGGAGGAGTGTGACGTTTGCTTTTGGGAAGTTCATCAAGATTACCCAGGATGGGTATGGGGACGGGATATGGATGTCCAGTGAGATAAAGTATGTTCTGCCCTTACCAATGAGGGGTATATCGCAGGTGTGGAACATAGAGTCCCTATGTCGGTGATGATCATGTCCAATATGTTGTTCCCTCTTGTGGGTGCGGTGACCGTTTGTGCCATAGCATATGAGTTTAGAAATAGTAGCAACTGTTGGGCGAGGGTGTTGGGGCCTGAGTACTATCCACAGTCAATGTGTGGGTATTTGACGTCACCCAATATAATGGTGTTTGGGGAGACCTTCATATTGTCCAGTGTTCCCAGGAAAGCTGAGTGAGGTTGCTGAGTTGGGGAGTGTGGTCTGTAGCAGGCAACAAACCAAAAGGCAGATTTACACAATGTTAGGTGCATATGTATGGTCCGTGATGCATTGTGCAGTGCTACCAACCCGGAGGTATGTGTATCTGTGATGTATATGGATACTCCCCCTATTTGTGTTGGCCATTCCGAGTTATGTGGTCAGAAAGCATGGTACGAAATACAACCTGGTAGTGGTGGTGTGCATGTGGGAGCCTGAACCATGTGTCTGTTAGTGCACAGATATTGCTATCCTCCATACTGAGGAGATTCCTGAGTGGGTGCAATTTGAGGGTAATACATCTGGTGTTGAGCAGCATTACCCTCAGTGTCGTGTACTCTGTAATGTCTATGGAGGTGGTTCTGTCCTTTCAACCCCACTTAAATAAGGCAGTATGGTGGCAGCAAGTGCCCTAGCCAGTATTCAAAAGTCCAAGGGTGACAGGTGCAAGCTGTCCATAGGGAAGCTACGTGGCATGTCGAGCATGTCACCCCAGGGTGACAGACACTGTATCCCCTTTGAATGACACCAATATGTTAGCCAACTGTTAAACGTGATCAGTGTGTTGGTATACTGTGACATCATACTTGGTGAGTGTAAGATGCTAGACAAGGTCAGGGTAATACTGGGCTGGGCTACATGATCACAGAGTTCCTCTATGTTTCAAGTCATGTGGTCCAGGGAGGAACGTCTGAGGTTGTACGCACCAGCATGGACAATGATGGAGCCAGTCCTGGACTTGCTTTGGAGTGACCTGAGTGCATGTGTTATGTGGTGGATCCAGGCACCTGAGAGACAGCTCAAAGTGACTATTCCCTTGTTTGGCATGGTGAGTGGGACGATAGTGTGTTTGACATTGTCACCTATAACAAGTGTATCAGGTGTGTTGTTTAGCCCAAAGGGCAGTGACTGTGTGGCACACTGACATTGTGAACTGTGTGACATGTGGGCATTGTAGTGGGGTAGCAGTTGTATGTGTGTCTGCTTTGGAGGTCTCTGCTGCTTAGGCAGAGTGTATGTAGAGCCTCCGAATATGTGTATGTGTGATAATGTGGTTTGTTTGCTGTCACTATCGGTGTATTTGAGACTGATATGTGGTGTGTGTGGTCACCCTCACCACCTGATAGACTATGCCAGTCATGGGCGAGAGAGATCAACGTCCTGTATGTCAATATTGTTGCATCTCCCACATATATGTGAGTATGATGTGAGGAGGAGAGGGTTGTCTGTGTACATGAGGCGGATGTGACATTGTGTCATAACCACAATATTCACTAGCTGGACTGGAGAGTACACATGAAACTGTCCCCTGGACATGCCAGTGTATTATGATGATATACTCTGTAGCCTGATCACAAAGGATCAGTAGGGTGTTAAGTGTGTAAAAGAGTATAACTGGGATTAGTGCTCAGGTTTGTCGGTGTTTTGTAAAGAGTAGCTGAGAAGGAGTCCAGACTGAGAATCATGACATGTTCTTCAGCTATGTAATAAATAGTAATGCACACACACATATGTGCTGAGTCAGGGACAGCTGTACCTTACTGACATTGCCGACATCCTGTCAGACAGGCCCATGTATACATACCCACCCCCCACTGACGATAGTCCCTGACATCATACCAGAAGATATCATGTGCAGAATGGCTGAACAGCTCCCCCCAAAGCCAAAAGCATGGCAGCAATTGGATTACATTGTTTCCCAATATGTGTCATGCATGCACTACAGAACAGACCCTGCACCTGAACAGTCTGTTGAGCCTCACCCACTCCACAGGATCTGGAACCGTCGAATGTGTTACAGCAACATATGGCACTCCCCACATGTGTGGGTGCACAACACACCATGGGAAGTATAGTCCAGTAAGCCTATAAAGTCTGATCTGCAAGGCCATGGAGTGCATCATGGCAGAAGTCATAAACAGAGCTATTGGAAACCGACAAACACACAACCCTACCAACTGTGGTATGTTCATGTGCTGATCATGGTTCCCATGCATGCTACACCATCTGCAAGGCAGCCACCCAGGACATACATCACGGAACAGAGCTACACATGTCCCACATAGACTTTGAACAGCTCTTCATCAACATCACAGACACATGTCATATCCACAAAACCAACAATCTGTGCATAGATATGTGTTGACATATGAAGGGATGTCCACAGATAGATCACACAAGGTGAGACTCACGGGGTCCTGTACAAGCTGTTGATACCTGCCAACCTACATGGATCATTCCTGGGATTGCATAGAAATATGTACACACATTACCATGTCCAGTCTGATGATGTCATCATCCTACAAATATGCCAGGAGAACAGAAACCCCCCAGTAAAGCTAATAGTGCGCTGTGTTAATGCGTATCTCTCTAGTATTATAACATAGTTAGGTAGGGGTTTGAGTCCTGCAAACACCAAGTGTGTGGGGGTGTGTGTATGTGTGTGATTTCCTTTGAGAGGAGTAGCCTTTTTGGAGCCTGGGAAAACACATTAAAAGAGGTACATCGCTCTATGGAAAGTCTGATGATGTCAGCATCCTACAAATATTCAAGGAGAATAGCAACCACCCAGTAATGCATGTAGCACGCTGTGTTAATGCATATTTCTCTAGCATCATAACATAGTTAGGTAGGGGTTTGAGTCCTGCAAACGCCAAGTGTGTGTGTGTGTGTGGGGGGGGGGGGGTGTGATTTCCTTTGAAAGGAGTAGCCTTTTTGGAGACTGGGAAAACACATTAAGAGAGGTACATCTCTCTTTGGAAAGTTCGATGATGTCAGCATCCTACAAATGTTCAAGGAGAACAAAAATCACCCAGTATTGCATATAGTGCGCTGTGTTAATGCGTATCTCTCTAGTATCATAACATAGTTAGGTAGGGGTTTGAGTCCTACAAACTCCAAGTGTGTGTGTGGGGTGTGTGTATGTGTGTGATTTTCTTTGAGAGGAGTAGCCTTTTTGGAGACTGGGAAAACACATTGAGAGGTACATCCCTCTTTGGAAAGTTCGATGATGTCAGCGTCCTACAAATGTTCAAGGAGAATAGAAACCACCCAGTATCGCATATGGCACGCCATGTTAATGCGTATCTCTCTAGTATCATAACATAGTTAGGCAGGGGTTTGAGTCTTGCAAACGCTGAGTGTGTGCCACAGGTGGTCAATGCAGTGTGGGTTTTGCTTTTACTACGGTATGACATATGTTTCAAACAGTATGTGCATTGCACACATCGGGTATCTGTGTGTCAAATAAATTTGTGTACATGTGACCTCAATCAGTACATAGGTGTGAAGCCTGCATACTACATGAATACATTTGTAACCTTCGATAGATTGTGCCGCTGCTTCTCAGATCATAGGTCACATATGTATGTGTGCGTCAAGCCCGGCCAATGTAGTGATCCGTGGCCAAGGACATCCCGCCACACACACCCATGACACTTACTATAGAGTACTGTGAGTGAGGGTAATTGCCGGGGTATATGTCAGACATGTTCATACACAACAACGACTGGCAATAATGGACAGTCATTTATAGGTGTGCACAAGCCCTGTGGATATGCATGCAGGCCCCTAATGTGTTATGTGAAACACAGAGGGACACCACAATACCTATGGATATGTGGATACCAAGGGACAGATGACATAACACGTGTCTGTCTGTACACATTGGTACCCAACATACATGTTCAGGGCTACTACCTATGTGGTATTGTAAGGATAGTACGTATAGTAAATGTGGATGACTATGCCATAGACGGCGTACTGCTATACAGCATGTATTGGACAACAGGTATCTGTCTGTATGATACCCTTGTGTAGGATATGCGTCCCATCCGGGGAATGCAGTGTAGGCCAATGCATGCATGTCCAGATGTGGATGGACATATCCCCAGTGTGTTTGCATGTACCTAAGTGGGCTATATGCCACACAGGTGTGGTCCCAGGAACGTGTGGCGGTCAATACCACTGGTTACTGTTATAGTATAGTACTGGAAGGATCCAACTGTTACTGAGTTCCCTACAACTGTGAGTAATTTGTCAGGACATCATCTAATGATTGGTTATAGTCATGCTGTTGAGGTGGTGTATACTACCAGACTGCAGATCATTGACAGATATCAACGGTATCACCCACAGCATAGTGCGAACCCATGTCATATACACATGTGTACCCATGTTAGTACATATCTGTAGTAGAATGCATACTGGCCATCGAAAGATACCATGAGATGTTAACAATGTGTAGAACAGGGTATGTCGCACATCCCATGTGTCCACTATGCACGTACATGTAGACAGTGCGCACACACCATGTTCACAGATGTACACCCACTAATTTGTAATGCACACATCACGCACGTACTGTCCACTCACTAACACATGCTGGCAACACTGTACACTTCAGCACAAGTGGCACATGGGTGGACAATACATACTCAGACCTAACACTGGTGTAAACAATGCTACAATGACTATCAGAGCTGTGATGCATAATGCCTGCTCAGATATACCTACAAGGATATCAGTACACTTTCCTGTTGGCAACTTGCCACTATTGCTACACTGCTATAATGTCACCCTGTGCATCAGAACCATGTTAGCCTATTCCTGCATCAATGTGACAGATGGCAGGAGGTGGCACAGGTGTCATCATATGCACAAGGTGTGTTGTAGGTTTGCCAGAGCCCGACATTGACCCATCCAATCAGCATGTGTGTGTGTGTGTGTGTGTGTGTGTGTGTGTGTGTGTGTGTGTGTGTGTGTGTGTGTGAGGGACAACAATACTGCATGGGCCAATGTTGATGTAATGTGTGTGTGTATGTGTGAGCCCTAGTTGTATGGTAAATGTGTGTGTGTCTGCATGCACACAACTCCACCATGTGGCTGCCATATACAGGCAGTTGTGGGACAGCCACAGACTGTACCTGCTAGGCCGTACAGATCAATGTCTCTGGCCATGGACACAGTACCTGTGCCTAGCAGGGGTGCTACGTGCAGTATCGGGTAGCAACCTTGACTGGGTGCTATTATCAGAGGTAGAGGTATGATGACTGGACCCATGTCCCTGCTGGGACTGGCCAGCGCCACGTGCATGTGGTCTAGTAGGACAGTCAATGGACAGGCCAGCCCCAGCATTGCTGGGGCTGGTACTGCCACTACGGGAGCAGCTGTGATCCATGGTCCATCCGTGACAACTGCCAGCTGATGCTGTTGCTGGCATGCATCCGCATTGGCTTCTCATTCATCCCGCACGGTCCTGGCTCATGGCTAACACATTGTGGAGGACATCTAATATCTCCCTCCAATGGCTATCAATGGCCTCGGTGTAATTCCGGATGGCACTGGCAAGGTCACGGATGCTGTCATTGATAGCAGTGTAATAGGCCCTCTGCGCCCTTAGTCCCTGTCGGGTGTACCGTTCCATATGTGCCTGTGCCTGCATTACAGCCCGGAACATACTGGAGGTTGTAATACCTCCGGGGGCACGTCTGCCAGGGGCAATACGACCATTGGTGCTCCCCCGAGACCCCCTGGACATCTGCTTATGTGGTACCATTCCAGTAATCCAGCTATGGCTGGTGTGAGGGATGCACGTGCCATAGGTACCACACTCTCCTGGTCAGTGCCAACTGTATGCTGTCCCTCAGCTACGGCCATTGGTGACAAGGGACATATTGGCAGTATGAGTGTGCACATAGATGGGGTTGACCGCTTTGTACTGTCGATTGGTGGACCAACGACAGACCCTGTCAGACCTTCCTGTGCCACAATACATGTCTCATCATCTCCACTATTAGTGGCGGTGACATCAGGTTCCCTGCTGCATTCAGCCACCCCTAACTCAACACCTGTGGAAGGAAGACAGGAAACACACTTTACAATCTGTACATGATGTTAGCACACATGCACACATGAACACATGCACACATGCACACATGCACACATGCACACATGCACACATAAACACATGCACACTTGCACACTTGCACACTTGCACACATACACACATGCACAGAAATACACTGCTCACCACAGCACATACACACACTAGCAATCCAACATGCACAATAGTGGGTGATGGTGGGTGACAGTATCACAAGGTAAACAGTCACCACACACGTGTCAGCATGCAGACCATGTGTTGCTCAACACCATGCAGTGCAAGTGTAGACAGCCCTATTTAATGACATTATACATGGCTTTGATGCATGTGTGTAGTTGTTCAGTGATTGGCTACACCATGGAACACAATGTGTACATGGACACAACATTGCTGTGCAAGTATTATCTGCTCTGCAATGTCATGTGCGCCATCACTCAGTGGTATACATACCATGGCTGCATGTGTTATCTGTGTGACACATAGATTGCCATGTCTGATGACAGTGTCTGTGTCCATAGCACATAACAGTGGGCACAGGTGTAGCAAATGCATGCAATGTACAGACATGGGATGAGTGGTGCATGTAGACGTGAAGGAATCCCAATGCTCGACATGGACATTGTACAGTGGTTATCGTGAGTATGGGACATATTGCAGATATGTCGGTGCCAGCCATGACATGGCATGCTACACGACTGCAACATTAAACACCACACATACCCACTGTGTGTCATGTGACCTATACACCCAATAGCATTCCAGGACATATATGTGACTCTTTGTACAGATGGCGACTGCTGTACAAAATGTGTATACTAGCATATGTAAACACACACAACATGCTATGCATAGTGTGTATAGGTGCATATGTTTGCACACACAGAACAATGAGGTGCACAGCAAAGACTGCTATGTGTAGTACTGTGGTCACTGTAACCGCATGGGGTATAGTACCATGTGCCATCATCATCATCATGCATCTTGTGGTCACTCATGGCTACTACTGTGTGACAGACCACAGCCTAGCATGCTGTACCTGAACTGCAGTGCCATGGCTATGTTCACTATTACACAGCCACTTTGTACATGGGTGTATGAGGTGCCCAATAGGGAGCATTGCCTAACATGACTGTGTTATGTGTTGAAGAGTATTGCACAGCCCCATGATAGGTCTCTACCCCTGAGGTACATCATGTGTGTGTGCATGACGTGGGATACTGAAGTGTGACCTTACAACGGGTGTGTAGTTACACCATATGTAGCATGATTTTGGGTACTGCATGTGATAAATGTGTTATGCTGTGTACAGGTGTTGCAACTATGCCTATCCAATGTGCAGTACAGGGTTGCCACAACTGTGTGTCATGCTCTGTGTATTGCATGTCATTGAGGCAGCTACTGACATTACTGAGCTGTGCAACATCTCACAGCAAACATGCATGGCATGCATTATGCGTAGGTGTGTTACGTGTACATGGCCTACACCTCACCTATGACATGCATATTTCATTACCAACATTGCAGGTATAACACACTCACCAGCATGGATTGGCTGCCCTGCCGTCACACCAGAGGGACCTACGAGAATATGAGAGAGTTTGTCAGTGGCCACAACTGTGGCATTGCTACAGTGGGTATGCTAAACTGCAGTACAACAGTCAACAGTCACAGGTGCAGAGATATTATTCAAACTATCCGTATTGCACAACACTAGGCAGCGGAACTGCTAAACACACAGTACACATCTCATGCAGACATAATCTAACAATACAGTTAACTGTAGTCTACAGATAGGGCATGTTACCTGCTTGCTCCAGGTGGATGTGCTGGGTGGCTCCGGCCTCCATTACAACACGTCAGAGGTTGATGTAGCTGTTGTCCAGGAGCCACCATGCTTAGGAGCAGCTCCTCCACTCTGGTGAGGGGGGATGAATGGCCACCCCACCACCTGTGGCAAGCTGCTGTCTTTGGATATCAGACGCACGCCGCTGCACTTGTCTAATTAAATCACTGCAGTGATGGCGTACCTGCTCATATGTCCGGTTATGCATGCCTATGTCATTTTCCCGAAGAACAAGTTCCTGCCACAGTGCAGTCCGCTCCTGCTGGTGCTGCCTGCTTCTGGAGAACAGCATTGTGTACCACTGCAAAAGGCTTTGCAGTATCACCTCTTCCTTATCCGCTGTGTACGCTGGGTTGCGTTGGTGGGCCATCTGGCTGAAAAAGATATGAACAATATGTGTGAGAGTGTCCTGTGGCACACTTTACACCTTTACCCACAGATATCACTTTACTGACATATATACCATCCTATTGTCTGTCAGAGGTTACACACGTTCAATACCACTTATTGGTTCTCAGGCCACAACTAACTAACACTACCTGGCAGACTCTATATATCACACCACTATACAGCTGTACCTGACACACTGTTTGTGACACATTGCACAACCTCAAGACAGGGGTGTGTATCACACCAATGCACGAACAGAGATGTCATCCATTGCAATGGATGTAAAGTACAGGTACAGTAGTACCAATCAACCACCCTAGTCATTGATGCCATAGCCCTGCCTAACAGATGTGTACAGTTGTTACTATAGGTGGCATACTGCTGTAACAGACTATATATGTTGCTGGATACACACGTTTACCCTGTAACACACATATGATTGCAGTCATTGTACAGGCATAATCACACACACATCAGGCAAACATACAATGCACCACTGTATGCCAACACAGATGAGCATTACCTGTGTACCATACGGTACTGTGTGCCACTACTTACACGCCCTTATGCCTGCACTCTGTCCTCTGTGCAGACTACAGGAAACACACATGACAGTGTTTCCAAGCAATGTGAAAACACACCATACTGTGCTGTTTAGGCCTACAGCGTCAGGTAGTACTACAGTTCATATTGGTGATGGATTCACCAGCAGTACCACTCACTAAGCAGACATGTATTGCTTTAGCCTACAATGAGACACCACATTCGTCAACGTAGAACTACGCCACATCATATGCCATACTATGTCTGCCTAACAGTACATTACACATCAGTTGCTGTCCTCACAGCTAGGATAGGCACTGCCATGTCAGATACAACATCACACTAAGCTATCACACCTTTACAGACCTTGCACACATTCAGCGTTACACTTATTCAACCTCACATAGCAGCTATTGCATTAAGTACATGTGTGAGTGCATAGTGTCATAGGTAGGTAATATTGAATCAAAATATGAAACCAAACGCAGAAACCACAAACCAAGCCGTGAACGACTCAAGGCAGTCAAAAAAGGTTTATTTAAGCACTTTTCGTCAGCTTGATAAGCTGACTTCTTCAGAAAACAAAACAAAGACCACTGGCAGCTTGATCCTTATAAAGGCAGAACACTCATTTACATCATCAAGCAGTAATTAACATAAAATGAAATGAATTTTAAAAAAGACTATTTAAAAGGACAGTAACTGTTAGTGATAGCAAACTACACATCCTTATAAATATACCTACAACACAAGTACATAAATCAACCTGTTGTTATGAAAGTTAATCTTGTGAAGTGTGTTACATGTTGCAACCATTAAGTAAACAACAATACTATTTAATTTTCAACAGCTTTTGAACCCTAGTTGTGTTTTACTGTTAATTCAAGGTTCTAAACCCACATATGTCATTGTGTATAAGGTGGAAGCATCAAAGACCCCGAAAGTTGTTATGAGTTTCAAAAAACATGTTAAAAAACATGTTAAAAAAATGTTAAAAAATAGAACTCTATTTATAAAACCAATTTAGAAAAAGAAGTTTGGATAAAATTTGCAATTAATGTCTTTTTGTTTTTATATAATTATAGAACAATAAGTAAATATACTACTATATTTGATGGTGCTAGAAATTAATTGGTGCTAAGAATTGATATTTTCACAGCACGTTTTTAGAAACAAAAAACAATTGTGTGTATATGATGGTACTACAAAAAGCATATAAAGTACATAAAATGTATATAAATCGCACATAACACATATACTTGATAAAATTTTTTAAATAATTTAAGTTGTTTATAATAAGTTAGGCGTACCTAATGTCATAAATGTTGTGGTCAATAGTTTTAATGAATTCATAGTAACGCTTATTAAAACTAGCTAATCCACGAAATTAATCATAACAGACATAGAAAATATGAAAAACATGGAAAACACCAAATATCATGAAAGTAAATGCCATAAAAAGTATATATATATATGTATGTATATAAATGCTATAAAGGAGATGCATCTAATAACAATACCTTCATCTTTTCAAACTATTTAATTTTAATAGGCTTCCTATTGGACAAGTCTCATTCAGTCCTGGGAAGCTATATGCATTTAGTTTTACCTGCCATTTCAATTCCAATTCTTCCAGTTTCAGATTTCTGGGACCCCCTCTTGGGTCGATTTTTACATGGTCAATTACCATGAACCTGAAACTGTGATTTGGATGACCTGCCGTGTGTTTAGCAAGTGCGTTCTCTAATTTCCCCTTTTTAATGGCATACAGATGTTCGTACATCCTTTCACGTAGTCTTCTTTCAGTATATCAAAATATCAATTCTTAGCACCAATTAATTTCTAGCACCATCAAATATAGTAGTATATTTACTTATTGTTCTATAATTATATAAAAACAAAAAGACATTAATTGCAAATTTTATACAAACTTCTTTTTCTAAATTGGTTTTATAAATCAAGTAAAATTTTTTAACATTTTTTAACATGTTTTTTAACATGTTTTTTGAAACTCATAACAACTTTCGGGGTCTTTGATGCTTCCACCTTATACACAATGACATATGTGGGTTTAGAACCTTGAATTAACAGTAAAACACAACTAGGGTTCAAAAGCTGTTGAAAATTAAATAGTATTGTTGTTTACTTAATGGTTGCAACATGTAACACACTTCACAAGATTCATTTTCATAACAACAGGTTGATTTATGTACTTGTGTTGCAGGTATATTTATAAGGATGTGTAGTTTGCTATCACTAACGGTTACTGTCCTTTTAAATAGTCTTTTTTAAAATTCTTTTTTAAAATTCATTTCATTTTATGTTAATTATACTAATTGAATTATTGCTTGATGATGTAAATGAGTGTTCTGCCTTTATAAGGATCAAGCTGCCAGTGGTCTTTGTTTTGTTTTCTGAAGAAGTCAGCTTATCAAGCTGACGAAAAGTGCTTAAATAAACCTTTTTTGACTGGCTTCAGTTGTTCACGGCTTGGTTTGTGGTTTCTGCATTTGGTTTCGTATTCTGATTCAAAGTTACATGGCATCGGGCGTGAGCAGAGCAGACAGTCAATTTAACCCTCTGGACACGCCAGGGGTGTTGCTAAATAATTCAGCTGGTGGCGATAACACGGACGTCAACCTTATCCCATCTATGGGTAGTTCCTGGGATGTCGTCGCATCCAAACATGATGGCATTTTTTTGAGGCTTGACAAGTTAGATTTAGACCAACGTGGTCTACAACAAACGGTACTGTCTCTATCGGAGTCAGTGAGGTGGCAAACTAACAACGAGGTGGAAGGTACATTCACTCTCCCTAAACCTAGTGTGGACAGAGTGTCAGCTGAAAGGATTCACGCTAACGACAGAGAAGAGGCATGTAATGCTGTTTTCGGACGTGGTTGCAGCAACGCTGTTGGTATGCCTGAGGTGGACTCCAGTATTAACAGGAGCAATAAAACGCTTCCTTTACGTGGAATCAACTATACTTTAACACCAAACTTGGTGATACATGATGATAGTACTGATGGAGTAGATTTCAACAGGTTTAATTTAAACCAGAGTGTGCCTATAGGACATTTGGGACATACAAATGAAGCACTACTGCCCTCCAGAGTTGTTGAGCCTGAAGGCTCTCACGAGGAAGCACCGAGGCAACTTTCTGGTCCATCTAGGAGTGGATTGCCAAAACTAAAAGGTACTACAATAACTTCCTCTTTTACAACTTGGTTAGAGAATGGTTTTTGTTTAAATAGTGTGTACAATGCTGAATCTAATGGAAATAGTAGGGAGCTAACGGAGGAAGATGATAGTTCAATAGGCAATAAACTAAAACTATTTGATGCGTGTTTAGTTAAACTTCAAAAGCTCCAGCTAGAAATTTCTTATTTCCAAGAATGTCTATCTAGAAAGGTAGTTCCCAAAGGTTTGAGACGTGTATCCTACCCTACTGGCTTGGAAAATGGGTCTGCCTTTCATAAAGACTTGGTAACCTTATTTGACAGACAAGGTTTTGAGTTAATTGAGACTATTATCAAACACTACAATAATTCGGTCAGTGACCTTTCGAGGTTTGTAATGGACTTGGACACTAGTATACAAACCCATTACGAATTTGGTAGATACAAATACGACTATGACCGTATATTTAATAGTATTGACCAATACATGTCTAAACTGGAGTCTAATAAAATCAAAAAACTCGACAGGGACATCAAAGCATACGGTTCAGGAACTGCCTACCCCATTCCACCTGTAGCCCAAGTTTGGGGAAAGGGAATGGTAAACCCTAAAAAATTTTACCCACATAATAAGGACCTGAATGTCGTCCAACAAGGACCTTGTGACCTTGTTGATGACTTTGAGTCCGACAACATCAGTTTTGATCTAGGGCCATCTAACCAACAAGGACAAGGGGGTAGGGGTACCCCATGGCGTAATAGGCTTCGAAGTGCTCAACCTGACAGGCAACAGACACGAGACTCAAATTTTCAGCAGGGCCCCTTCACCGGGGCCAAACCAAAGCAGAAGAACTACCAACAAAATGTAGTAAAAGACAAACGGGTCTACAATGTTTACAGGAAATAAATCCTCGACCTGTTATGGATTTATTGTCAAATTTTTCTGATGGTCATGATGCTTCTGACACTTTATTGGACACGATTGAGTCTGTACCTGAGTTAAGCAGGAGTACTATAGAACCGCTTTATTCTGACATTATTTTAAATGAGTCTAGTTGTGGTTCTTATGAGTCTGTCCCTTTGGAGAGTAGTAAATTAGTACCTTCTATTATTTTAAACACTAAGGGTGATTTTAAAGTGTATAACTTTAGTGACATAGAAATAGGGTCTGAAACAGTTGACCTTTTATCTAAAGGGCTTACTTTCGTTCCATCTAAACAATGGGATACGACTAACACAATCTTGGATATCAAATTGTTTGTTAGGAAATTAAATCTCCATGTTTTGATGGGTGACGTGTTTCGTTTGTCTGACAGTCTTTATGTCCCTAGTACTTACAATCCCCCATTACACCCCGCTCTCGACTTGTTCGAGAAATGTTGTGAATTAGACATAAGACACATGAAAACCTACAAGGATAATAGGTCCACACTTACTAACTTGAACAATGATGAAAGGGAAATAATGTCCTTTCTTACCACCCAACGGCTTAGGTTTTGTAAACCTGACAAGGGTGGTGGATTAGTTGTTTTCAGTATGAGTGACTACCATGACAGAATGTATAAACTACTCAATACTGAAGCATATGAACACAGTTCACGTAGTGAGGTAAACGGGGCTTATAGCATCATCAGAAACTGTATTGAGGATTTGTTCATTGATGCCCTAATAGACCAAAAGACATACAACTACCTAGTAACGTCATTTCCTAGATAACCGAGTATCTTTGGCATCCCTAAAATACACAAGAGTATTGAGAACCCACCACTTAGACCTTTGGTAGATAGTAGGGGATCTCCCACTTACTCTTGTGCTAAGGTATTGGATGCCATTTTACAAAAATATCTGGTCAAGGAGACTCAAATTTGTAAAGATTCTTGGACTTTTTTGAAAAATATTGACACCTTGCCCTTTGACAAGAGCTACAACTTCCTCACAATTGATGTAAAAGATCTTTACACTAGTATCCCCCATGAGGTAGCATTAGAATGGGTAGGACTTATGCCTGAGAAACATAAAGCTTCTACCAGGGAAACAGACTTAGTTTCTGTCCTTTTGGACGTAGTATTAACACACAACTATTTTTGTCATTGTGACGAATTCTTTTTGCAAAAAATAGGTGTTGCCATGGGATCACCTTGTGGAGGAAGTGCTAACTTGGTAATGGCATACTGGGAATCCGAGTTTGTCTTTAAAGGCAACTTGTTCTTTGAGTCCTTTCTATACTACACAAGGTTCCTGGATGATATTGTTAATTTACTTAAAGGTAGCGAAAGTGTCAGTCATCAAATTATTGACTACTTTAACCACACTACTGAGTTTTTGCAATTTACTCACACGTTTAATTGTGACTGTATCGATTACCTTGATATCCATCTAAGTAAAAATTATAACTTAAACTTGTTTACTGCAAACATCTTTAGAAAATCAACATACTCTAACACTTTCCTCCACTACACCAGCTGTCACCCCCACTACCAGAAGAAATCTGTTGTGAAAGGGCAGCTGGTAAGAGCTTCCAGAATGGTCAGCCTGGACGAGGATTTTAAACAGGAATGTGCTTACATACGGGAAATGTTTATACATAGAGGCTACCCGGTAACTTTTCTTGACCCAATAGTCCAGGAGGTAATGGATAAAAGACACAATAAGGTGTATTTACCTCTCCTGAAGACTAACACTAAAAATTTGATTGATGACAATAGTGCTAACTTGGTTGACAAGAACCTATGTGACCAAGAAGGGAGTAATGCACTAATCAGTGGCCGATTTAATAACGAGCTATGTACTGTTAAATTCATTACTACCTTTAGTACAACAAGCACCTTGTGTTCATCTATATTGAAGAAAAACTGGGACTTGTTTAAAATACAACCTGATCTATTTGAAAAACTAGGTGACCACCCTATGATAGTTTACAGGAAAGGGCTTAACATCAAAAACCTGTTAAAAAAACATGACACACCTACAGTGAGATGCCCTGGAATGTATAAATGTCACAATTGTAATTATTGTAAACATGTCCAGGAGGGTAACTCTTTTATCCTGAACAAACAAAAATTCAGGTTAAGGAATAAATTTGATTGCAACACTAACCACATTACTTATTTAGCTAAGTGTACATCCTGTTTAGCATTTTACATTGGTAAGACTGAAAGAAGACTACGTGAAAGGATGTACGAACATCTGTATGCCATTAAAAAGGGGAAATTAGAGAACGCACTTGCTAAACACACGGCAGGTCATCCAAATCACAGTTTCAGGTTCATGGTAATTGACCATGTAAAAATCGACCCAAGAGAGGGTCCCAGAAATCTGAAACTGGAAGAATTGGAATTGAAATGGCAGGTAAAACTAAATGCATATAGCTTCCCAGGACTGAATGAGACTTGTTCAATAGGAAGCCTATTAAAATTAAATAGTTTGAAAAGATGAAGTTATTGTTATTAGATAAATCTCCTTTATGGCATTTATATACATACATATATATACTTTTCATGGCATTTACTTTCATGATATTTGGTGTTTTCCATGTTTTTCATGTTTTCTATGTCTGTTATGATTAATTTCGTGGATTAGCTAGTTTTAATAAACGTTACTATGAATTCATTAAAATTATTGACCACGACATTTATGACATTAGGTACGCCTAACTTATTATAAACAACTTAAATTATTTAAAAAATTTTATCAAGTATATGTGTTATGTGCGATTTATATACATTTTATGTACTTTATATACTTTTTGTAGTACCATCATATACACACAATTGTTTTTTTGTTTCTAAATACTTGCTGTGAAAATATCAATTCTTAGCACCAATTAATTTCTAGCACCATCAAATATAGTAGTATATTTACTTATTGTTCTATAATTATATAAAAACAAAAAGACATTAATTGCAAATTTTATACAAACTTCTTTTTCTAAATTGGTTTTATAAATCGAGTTCTATTTTTTAACATTTTTTTAACATGGTTTTTAACATGTTTTTTGAAACTCATAACAACTTTCGGGGTCTTTGATGCTTCCACCTTATACACAACGACATATGTGGGTTTAAAACCTTGAATTAACAGTAAAACATAACTAGGGTTCAAAAGCTGTTGAAAATTAAATAGTATTGTTGTTTACTTAATGGTTGCAACATGTAACACACTTCACAAGATTAATTTTCATAACAACAGGTTGATTTATGTACTTGTGTTGTAGGTATATTTATAAGGATGTGTAGTTTGCTATCACTAACGGTTACTGTCCTTTTAAATAGTCTTTTTTAAAATTCTTTTTTTAAAATTCATTTAATTTTATGTTAATTATACTAATTGAATTATTGCTTGATGATGTAAATGAGTGTTCTGCCTTTATAAGGATCAAGCTGCCAGTGGTCTTTGTTTTGTTTTCTGAAGAAGTCAGCTTATCAAGCTGATGAAAAGCGCTTAAATAAACCTTTTTTGACTGCCTTGAGTCGTTCACGGCTTGATAGGTAGGTAATATGCTATTGGCCCTAGGGCCTACAGCAGCCTAGCCATATGCTACCCTGGCCTTTGACACACATGTCCTTTGATTTCACTTGCCCCTGCCAACCTGAACCACAGAGGTGTTTCCTGGGGTTTATTACCAATCTTTCACACAATCATCAGGGGTATTTATAACAACTGCTAACGAGGAGCCTTGTTTGCTATTGCTATGTGGTCTATTCATAAGGCATATCTCTAAGATGGGAACCTATCCCTCCAGCATGTGCTGTTTAGTGAGCTGACAAGGTTTAGGGCCCTAGAGCGTGTATCCCAGAGGGATTGTGATATGTTGCCATGGTGGTTGTCACCCAGCTATGGGTGTGACATACCTCTGTATGTCCGGCAGAGGTCACCTCTGTGTGGCCACTATGCAATACAGTGTAGTTGTGGTTTTGTGAGTCAGTCTGCATAGGGCATCTGTTTGCAGCCCATATTACCCTTTGGGAGGTCTGTCTGTGGCCTGTTCACCTGGTGTAGTTGTCATGTGAAGTACATACCACACAGGGCATTGTGATGAGTAGAGGAGAACTCTACCCTATACTTCCATAGATGACACACCTGTTGTCATGACACATACCACACAGACAGATTACAGGTGTAGTGTGGCACTGTCTTCATCAAAGCAGAGGCTACTGTCCACCTGTGTCCCATGTTCCCTTATCACACCTTCACTGTTAGGTAGATCTCTACCTATGTGGTAGTTAATGGGTACACTATTTTGGGAAGGTGGAATGGCACTGCAGTATCAACACTTGTCTACAGTCCATGCCTTGGTCACCACACACCTGTTGCGGTACATATGACCCCGTGTCTCTCTCTCTCTCACTCTATATGTATATATATATATATATATATATATATATATCTATATCTGTATATATATATATATATATATATATATATATATATATATATCTGTATATATATATATGTATATATATATATATATATATATATATATATATATATATGGGTTCATATGATACCATCGACAACTGAGTAAATCGACAACCGGCCCTGCAGCACCACTTTACCGAAACCGCACAGCATCGACAGTTGAAATTACCGACACCGACTCTACCGACAACGCTACACCGACATCGCGTATTACACCTAACGGGTATTAACATGTGTGAGGTAGGGGAGGTATTGCTAAACTTATGTCACTCAGTCTAACATTATAAATACCTCCCCTACCTCACACATGTTAATACCCGTTAGGTGTAATACGCGATGTCTGTGTAGCGCGTTGTCGGTAGAGTCGGTGTCGGTAATTTCAACTGTCGATGCTGTGCGGTTTCGGTAAAGTGGTGCTGCAGGGCCGGTTGTCGATTTACTCAGTTGTCGATGGTATCATATGAACCCATATATATACACATACATGTACACATCCATTGTGTACACATGGATGTACGTGTAGGCACATGTACAGTCCACCTTTCATGGTGGGGATATCACTTATGTGACAGTTATGGGATGTACAGGTATGTGATTAAATTGCACAGTGTTGTGCAGAATGCATGTGGGTGTTCTCAGCCCTTGTAGCATTAGCAGGCCTCACTGGCTGTAACACAGCAGATCTGACAAATCTGTCCCACAGCATTTAACCACTACATGACATATATCATCACTACCATAGCTGGCGTTAGGCATATTCCAACTGGGCTGCTGCCTAGGGCACCGCTCTAGCAGGGGTGCTTTTCCACTATTTATGTGGTGTAGTAAGACAAGGATGGGGGCACCAGGAAGTGTGGTATGGGGTGCCATGGAGCCCTTTTGCCTAGGGCACCAGTTGACCTAAGGCCGCTCCTGAGCACTGCATGCTGTTTTCTAGGTCACACACTACGACCTACATGGATATATGCACATATCAACCTTCACTGACAGAAATCTGTCCACCCTTCACTAACAGTTGCAGTATGTCCCTTTCTCTATGCACATGTGCAGATACAGATAGATACATACTGCTGCCACACATGGATGATTTGCAGTGTGTAGAGTACTCTTCAGGAACATCTACAACATGCCAACACATACATGTGAGTTACATACCTTACCTTTGTATTTCCCTGCTCCGTGTGTTACGGTTTTGTAGTTTTTTTTTTATTGGTGGTTTGTTTTGGGTTTTTGCCCTCTATTTAACTTTCTGTCTCAGTTTCTCACTCTGTTCTGTCTCTGTCTCTGTCTCAGTCTGTGTCTGTGTCCGTGTCTCTCTCTCTCTCTCTCTCTCACTCTCTATCTCACAGCACCTGCAGTGATATAATTGCATGTGTGGACTGCAGGTACAGCCTGCTTTTCTAGGTATCTGCACTTGTGCATGTGACAGCCTCTGCACCAGTTGCTGCCCACAATTCAGTAATTGCATGCAGCCTGCTGTTTGGTTATTGCATTACTCACTGTGATTGCAGCCCACTGCTATAAAATGCTAGGTTAGGTAGGTGTAGCCCTTTCAGATTTCCAAGGTGGGGCCCATACTTGTTTGCTCTGGACACTGTTGTGTCAGTCTGAAGGTTGGTATATGTCTCTTATCTGATGCTAGGGTTGTAGCCAGTTATATGCATGTTGTACTCAAATCTGAATGTTGCTGCTTCCGGTATATACATCTCAGTGTAGACATGTATGCACCCCTCCAAATGCTAACACAGGATACATGGGAGTATGTACTTTTTCCTCACTTTCACAATTAGCTGCCATACAAATGTGGTTATTGCACTGTATTCCTGTGGCCAGTATTTATCCTGGTCTGATACTGTGTGGTGTTTGTAAGGTGCTACTGTAACATTATTCCCTGCTAGAATGGCTGGTTCTCTTTTCACAGTCATGTCATGCAATTCCACAACCACTGCTGGTAAAGACCCACAGAAAAGGATTTGTGTTATACCATTACTAATTTCCATTTACATTCCTTCATTGTAATGCATGATATATTTATTTCAGAACCAGGTTATTTGTATATCTGCTGTGGCTTAGTGGTAATTCATGCAGTCTATTGTGTCAGTGGTCTGAGGTTTGAGACTGACAGAGTTTTTCTCTTTTGCTGCTTAGCAGAACAAGGGCCCTGCCATAGAGTGACTAAGGCACTTTTAAGCAGTTGTAAGCGGGTTTGCGCGATGCTTAGTGACGCTTAGCTAAGCATACACATGCGCACACTCACTTAAACCTGCTTACCACCGCTTAAAAGTGCTTACTCCCGCTAACCCCTGCACTCATTTCTTTTAAAGAAAAGAAAATGGGGAGATAGGAAAGTGATGAAAAAGGGGGCACAAAGAGGGACAGACAATAGGTAAACAAGCTTGGGACGTGCAGGACAGGTGTAGGGAAGGTCCATAGCTGCCCATTTCTTTAACAGCAACAGCTGTGCATATGCAATGAATTTGGAGTGAAATTTGAAACCTTCCACCCCTGGGAGAGGGGTGAGGACAACAAAGAATGTTGTACTGCCAATTCTAATTATCGGCTTACATGTCCAATGGACATGTGTGTGAAATGGGCAGCTTGTATGGGGTGTAATTTATTTGTGGGTACAGATTGCCCTTTTTTTTTTTTCAGGTGAGAGTGGGAAGTGAGGTAGAAGAAGTAGGTATGTCTGTGGAGGTAGGTTGGGAAGGTAAACAGACAAGACAGACAAGACACATACAGGGGCGGTGTATGACACATGGAGTAGGTGAACACAATTGATGGGGTCGGATGTTTGGAAATCGCAAGCCCATGAGCCCACAGATGGTAACAGTGGAAATGAGATCCCCACCCATGGGTAGTCACCACTGAACCTTCACAGCCCCGAGGGTGGCTGTGCTGGGGGCTGTGTAGAACGGGCAGGCTCACCCGTGAGACGCGCCACTTTCACCTCGAGCTGGCGTAGGGGATCAACGACTGAATGCTGGATCTCCTTACGCACCACAACCTGGACCCTTCGAAGGGTGACAGGTGGCCCTTCTCTGCCCATGCTTGCACGGGGGGGACGAGCCCCATCCCCTGCAGTGCTTCCACCCGAAGGTGGCACAGGACCAACGGAGGAGGGGAGCCCGGACTGGGCACCGGACCTGCTGGTGCCAGGTACACTCGCCAGCTGAGGAGGGACAGTTGGGTCCGCTGGGACCGGCCTTCCCATACGTTCTGTGATTAGGTGTGTTTAATTACAACATAAGCAAAACAGCATTCCAGATTAGTTGTAACAGCATGCAGTAATATTCCCATTAACCCAAAACACCAAGGTTACATTTGAACAGCAGGCATAACATATGCATATATTGAACCACAGTGGATATTCTAACAGCATGCAGGGATGTTTGGTAGCAACAGGCCACCATGACTGTGGTGTTTAAACAGGGCACATGCATCAATGTGAATGCAAATATTTATAGAACAGTATGACATATGTCCCAACAAATATTTAAGATTACACATACCCATTGAGGTGTGGAATTGCATGGTTTATGCACATACAGTAGGGTGTAGAAAAAAACCTCGGTTAACATCTTATAATTACCTTTTCGTCTACACTACATTCTTAATGACTGCAAGTGTATATCCCTACATGTATTATTATACTTGCCATCATACATTAGGTTGTGTAATGGGTTTGGCTAGTTCAATATATGCCTGACCTATATCTGACATACTAACTGTCGAGGATGCAGATGTTACTGCTACATATTTCTTGATTGCATTTATATTTCTTTATCTACATATCTGGGATGTTTTCACATGGCATTTTCAGTTCAATTTGTAGAGATCCCTGCATTTCTTGACACACAATCACATTTCTGGGGAAAAATAACATGCTACATGTGTGTCAGATTTACTTATTCATGCCAGCCAGTAACTGACTGTTGTGGACTGTCTATATGTTTCACAGCTACTAGCACTTCCATCACCCACTTTATATGGGACTGCACAACTCTGGGTTGCCAGCATCTTTTCAAACTGTACTGTTTGTATAATGCAAGGGTACAACAACATTTCAAACTCTGTGACATAGACACACTCCGGGTTTCAGGCCTTTATTAATGACATTACACACTTTTCCACAGGCTCACTCCTTTCTTTGTTTTAACGGTGTATATGGCGGACATGTTCAAGACATATTATACCTTTATTAATAGGTTAGAACACTCTTTTTTCAGGCTCACTCACTTATTTTATATGACAGTGCCTGCAGAGATATTATTCCAGACATATGTTACCTTTCTTAATGGGTTAGTACACTCTTTTTCTGCCTCTCTGATGTTTTTATCTGACAGTACATGCAGAGGAATTATTCAGGCAATTTTATGGCTGTATTATTGGACTACAACACTTTCTTTCATGCTCTCTCCCATATTTTATATAACAATACATGCAGAATAATCACTAACCTGCCTGGTGGTGCAGCCTTAGCAGCCTATCAGTATAGGCTTGCTGATTCGCAGGACGGCCACCTGCAGCTGTAAAGTAAATAAAGGGATATTGAGACATACCTATCCATTATACATACTCCATTATCAATTCTTACATACTGCATTCCATGGCTACATACTCAGTTGTGGGGCATCCCGCATCCCACGGGCCTCCTGTATCCATTGGTTCAGGTGGTCCTGCTTTCATCTCTTCAGGTCTGCATGGTGGTGACGGACTTGCTCACCAGTGCGAGGAACGCCTGTCGCACTGGTGAGGTCATGAGCTAACCGGTTCCAAGCCTCTGCCTTGTACTCCGTCCCTTGGACCTGGCCCTGCAGGAGTCTTGACTCATGATGGTGGACAAGGAGCCAAACCATGTATTTCGACTCCTCGATGCCCCAACGTTGCGCTCGGAAGCATGTTCCCTCTCCGACACCAGACATTCTAACTGCAGATATGAGCTACAATCAGTTATGGCGTGTATTCCCGCCTGTGGGGCTTAAATATGCCGCATTTCCCGCACTTTTTTGTGATTGGCCATTTTGTAAAATTCTCAGCTGACTGCAGACCTGCTTAGTAATGGTTCAACTAACATTAGTAAGTATATGAATGTTAACAGTGGCTGTTTCCCCTGTGTTGTCATGGCTTAGTGGTTCTGTACTTTGCTTGTGATGCACAGAGTCCTGGGTTCGAACCTTGTCATTCATTTTATTTTCATACTGTCCAGACAGGCTAGGGGGTGTGGCTGCATTTAAGAAACTTTGCTCTACATTGCTCCTCGGTGCCCTACGGTGCTCTGGTTGGCTCGGCACGCACGTCCGTGCAAACACATTGCGCTGGGTAAAGCACTATTAAACTATGGGCAACTCTATTGCACTGGGTGAAGCGCTATTGAACTATGGGCAACTCTATTGTGCTGGGTGAAGCACTATTGAACTATGGGCAACTCTGTTGCATTGGGTGAAGCGCTATTGAACTATGGGCAACTCTATTGCGCTGGGTGAAGTGCTGCTTAACTGCTGGCAATTTTATATTGGGATCCTTTAAAATATTTATTTTGTTCACTGATACATTGGCCATTTCACTGCTTTTTAGTTATGTTTAAACATATTTGTTGGGTATTATTCCATATACTGATTTAAAAAATAAATACGAAAGGGAGTGGTGGGACTCTGACCGTGAATGCCTCTTCTTTGTGCGAACGCTCTACCATTACACTATTGCTATTTGGTGTGATTTGCATAAACATTCTTTCTTATGCTCTTCCATGTCAGAATTGCTAACTGTAGCTAAGCAATGGGCACACCCGCGCACACATGCGCAAATACGGGCAGCTATTTTGGGAATTTAAAATAAATTAATGTTATGCGTTTTAGAATTGTGATGGGGTTTACAATATCAGACAGTGAGGTGTTGGGTGCAAGGACATTTGAGCGGACTCGCTCTTGTTTATTTGCTTTTATTTTCAACACTTGCAGGGGCGTGAACATTTAGACTGCTCGGCAGTCGGACACGCCCCCTGCTTTCTTACACGGTCCGTGTAAGACTTACGGTTGAGTCAGCATGCCCTCATGCATATTCATGGCACGCTGATGTCATACCGTTCAACTGCAGCCTCTGAGTAAGACTTATTAAGTCTTACACGGAGGATTCATGAATCCGGGGGAGTATCTATTATTTTGTATCTATCTGTCAGTCATAGGTTCTTAGGTGAATACTAGGTTAACAGTCCTGAAAGGCCATTTTTAAGTTTAGCCAATAACCTGATGTTAGAATCAAACCTTGTACCTCGCATATATGAGGTGAATAACTTAAATATTATGCCAACCCCATCCACTATCTATCTGTGTATCTATCTGTATCTACTTATCTTTGTCTCTTCTTTTATCTCTCTGTTTCTCGCTCTCTTTCTCTATCTAGCTAGCCATCTGTCTATCTTTCTCTGAATTTTTTGATGTAACTATCAGAGTCCTGAGGGTGTAGATAGTCAATAAAGTGGCTGTAATTGATGAGTACAGAGGCTGTCTATGCACAGAAGTAGTTACCTCTTGCTGTCATTTTGATCAGAGTTAATCAGTCCTCGATCTGGCTTTTCAGGGAGACTGTTGCACTTTTGTGTGTGCTGTTCTGTGCTTGTGTGTAGTATGTGTGCATGTGTGTGTGCACGCGCACATGCGCACGGGCACTTATGTACATACGTGTGTGTGTCTGTGTGTGTCTGTGTGTCTGTGTGTCTGTGTGTCTGTGTGTCTGTGTGTCTGTGTGTCTGTGTGTGTGTGTGTGTGTGTGTGTGTACGTATGTATGAGTGTGTTTGTCTCTGTCTGTCTGTGCAAACACATGGTGAGGGATTTTTCTTGTATGCATTTTGCGTGATGTCTTAACAGTGAAGACATGTCCATCTTCTGTGTCTTTGTGATTTTTAGCTGGTTGCTCTAGTTGTCTACAAATCCACATAGATATGCTGTAGCTAGATTTCTATTTCTCCATTTGGCCAGTATATAAGCATGTAGTTACAGAATGAGTATGCGTGTGTTTATATTGTGATAGACCTGCCTTGTGTATGTCATAGATACATATATAAATACACACATACACACACAAACACGTTTGCATATGTATGCATGTAAATTTATATATATGTATATATATATATATATATATATTATATATGCATATATATATATATATATATATATATATATATATATGTATATATAGATATATACATACACAGACACACACACACACACACGCACGCACACACATACGCATGCACACACATACTCACGTACACACACACACACACACACAGACACACACACGCACGCACACACATACGCATGCACACACATACTCACGTACACACACACACACACACACACACACACACACACACACACACACACACACACACACACATACACACACACGTGTGTATGTACGCATGTAAATTTATATATATATGTGTATACACACACGCACACATATACATAACACAAACACATGCTAAGAGAATTGTACACATGCTTAAAGCATGGCCTCTATTTTGCAGAATAAATATTAAACTCTTAAGCACTGGTTCATTTTTAAATTCATCCTCTCCCTCCCTGTTCAAGTTCTGTTTCCTTAACAGACTTCCTCCTATAGAAAATGCTAAGATTTGCATTGAGATAGCTGCTGTAAGGCAGACTTGACAGTGTTTCACATAGTTCTTGTAGTGGCCTGTTTTGTTTCTGGAATGGGGTGTGGTAGCTTTGCAGAACAAAATATATGGCAGAAGTGAAATTCACTAGACTATGATACCCTTCTTTTGCCTTTTTCAGTATGAATTTTAGGTTAGACTAAGTATTTGGGCTCTCACTAGGTTCATCTCATAAATATTAACCTTTGTCATAGTGAGATGTAGTACAAGCAGTTTATCTATGTTTGATTTGCAAAATGAAAATGATAGAGAACTGGAAATGAAAACTTTTATATGCATTGCTGGGAATGGGACAGTGTACTTGCTTGAATATTAAAGATGTGTTTATAGAAAAATATTTTGTGGAACGTGAGTTCAAGAAAGTAAGGGTAAAACTACATGATAATGTCTGTTAGTATGAATCTGAAACGTAACACCTGTGACTTTTGTATAATACTCTATGTAGTATTGTTGTTTTGTAATTTTGTATTCAGTGGAGAAAGACGTAAGCAAGTCTGTTGAAGAGGTACAGATAACAAGACTGGTGACAGGTGGGCTTGAAGATGATCTGTTAAAAATAATCGAGCAGGATGACCCAGGTTACAGTTCTGTTGTTTCATGGCATGAGCTGGCAGACAATTGTTTTCAGAAGTGCTGAGGATGGCAATGTGCAAAAGGAACCAGGTGATGTGGCAACATAGAATGCAGCAGTAAAACGTATGCAGCAGTCACAGAAAGTAATAGAGGAAATCGACAACAAATTGAGAAGTTTGCAGCAACAGAAAAGACAGTCACTAAAACATATGCAGCAATGACGGGCAGAAAGGAAAGCAGCAACAAAGTGTAAGTAAAGAAGAGAAGACTGACTGAGAAAAAGAACAAAAAATGACAGTGTCATAGATATTTTGTAGGAGTCAATTTGGTAACTGTTCTGGGCTTTAAAGCTCAAGAAATTTGGTATTTATACATACTGGGATAGAGACTTTTTGTAACTTTTGAAACTGAGGGAATGATGATGAAATTTCTGGAACTGTGCAACAAAAAGTGTATTTATCCATGGAACAATTATTTGTTTTCTGATAGTAACTTAAATGTAAAAATGTTACTTTAAAGTTTAGAACTGATGAACTGGAAGAAGACAATGTTAAAAAATGTTTACAGTGTCTGTGTGAAACTTCTAAGAATACTGTAAAAGTTAAAGATGAGAGAAACTTGTGATACGGAGAGTGGATGTTGGAAACTGTTTTGAAATGAGAAAAAAAAAACATGGTGAAACCCTTGCCAAGTGTTATTTTTTGGCTGGTTATAGAGGGACATTAAGATATGTTGGCCAGCCTTAAAAAGAAGGAAAAGCAACAATTTTAAAGTACTTTCAGTAAACATGAACAGTATCAGTAACACTGTAAGAAAAACAAGAAAACTGGAATGGTGTGCTAAATGTGATATGTATGTTATTCTCTTGGAAAACGTAAGATTCCTGACAAATGAAGAAAGTCTGCAAACAGAAAAATTGTAGGCGGAAATATAACACAGAACTTAGGAAATTAAAGTTTTTCTGGAGCGGATGTGTTGTGTTAAAAATGGGAAGGTTAACTCTTGTATATGTGTGGTAGAGACATGTTTATGTAGTTATAGCACTATATGGATATATAACTAGAAAAGAAAGAATGAATCTGTTTAGTCAAACATTATACTATGTGCGGTGGTAGCCATGGAAATTATAATTGCAGGGGACTTTAATTGTGATTTAAGGGGAGAATGCAAAAAGAAAAAGACAGATGTAAAAATACATGATGTGATAAAATGTGGTAAATTTGCCAAGTGGAACAAAAGTCAATGGACTTATGGAGGGGGCACGTGGATCTGAAATTGATTTTGTATTATCAGAAGGCTTGGGGTAGCAAATGGTGAGACAGTTTTGATGGGTTTTCCGGACCATTTAGCAATACAGATGGAGGTGATGGACAAAAGGGAGTATATTAAAATAGGAAAGGGAATAAAAATAAATTAAAAAATCTGGAATAAAATTGGAGATTGTGAAGTATTCCATTTGTGGAAGGATCATATAACCATGAAGGACTTCTATAAAAAACTAGTCTAAATGATTGACTGAATTTAAAAATAAGTATAAAAAGTGTTTTGTTTTTTTCAATGGGAGGATGTAAGAAAGGAAGAGAAAGTGAAGTATGAGAAAATGTATAGAGATGTGTTAGAAAATTTATAGAATAATACAAGAAAGTATTATGGTATGGAAAAAAGAAATATATAAAAGAAATTGAAACCAAAATTAAGACATTACCGTTTAGGCAGAAATACTATGTACAAGGGAGGAAATATCTGCACATTTGGATAAAATAGTAAAGGATTATTAGTATAAAGAGGGAAATGAAAAATTTAAAATAAGAGGGTACAAAGAACATGGCCAAATTGAATATTGCAGTATAGCATGTGAAAAATATGTATAACTGTAAAAAGAAGCAAAATAAGAAAGAATGTAAAGTGAAAACATTTACAGAATAAGTTAAGGAAGAATTTGAAAAATAAATTATTATTAGTGAATTGGAATAAGTGCTTAGGAAAGTAAATGTTATTTCAGTATCAGGACCAGATGATGTAAGGCTTGGAATGTACAAGAAATGAATAGACTGACAAAGAGTGTTTTGTAAATGTACTGAATGGATGGTTGAAGGAAAGGTTGTTTATGAAGAGTTATGTAGTGGGATGATAAAATTTATATGGAAGAAAGATGAGATAAATGAAATAAAAGAATTGGAGACCCATCACACTAACACAGAGTATATATTTTTTATCAGAATAATACAGAGAAGAATAGGAGGAAGGATGCAGGAAGAAAGTATATATGGTAGAAAAATGAAGGGATTTCAAGAATTGTTAGTGGTTGTGAGAGAAATTGTGAATGGTATTGTAAGTAAAAGGGAGGATGTGATATTAGCAAGGCATTAGATGATGTAGGACATGATGCTTTGTGGGATGTTATGGATATGTATGGAATAGGTAATATAATTAACAAAGTGTGTTTGTCAGCGTATCAAAATAGTAGCAAGAGAGTGTTAGTGAATAGGTGGGTGAGTAAAGAAATACACATGGTGTGGTATATCATTGCTGGAGCCTTCCTGTGTCCTGACAAGTGCTCTTCAAACTGTCTGGAGATATACAATGCTAAGTATATTTTTCTGGAACTTCAGAGTTGTGTACTGTCAATTGTTGTTTGATTAATTTTATATCATTGCTGGCTGACTTCAGAGTTAGGCAGTTATTTTTGCTTCACTGTATAGTTTTTCAGATCTCTACTGAAGGTGTTGTTTTCCCCTACCCATCCTCCCTATTCCTGTCTTGTTTAAATTTGGAGGCTTTTGCATTTGCCCACCCCCACTATAGATTTGTTCTGGGACACTCCCCCCCCAGTCTCATCTCTTTACCTCATTCTACCTAATAGATGCCTTCTTCACTTGTTTTTAGTCATTTTTAATTTAATTTAATTTTTTAAACTGTTTGGTATAACATTGCTACATACTCAAGTGTGCTAGCTTGCACTGCATTTGAATTGTTTTTACTGCTGTTTTAGCTATTTTTCTGTATGTGTATATATATATATATATATATATATATATATATATGGATCTATCTTACTACGTCGACAAGTCAAAACGCCGACAACAAAATCACCGACACCACATAACCGACATTTCACAAACACGAAACCTCACATGCCCGACACACCATAATCCCGACAAGCAACAAACAAAACAAATCCCCGGTCCAAAAAGCACACACACAACACAAGCACACCAAAATCCTTACAAACCAACACTAAACCTCACATACACAACTACCTACAACCTTAACCCAAACCCTAACCCTAAGGTCCGCCACTATCGCACACTCACCTAACCCGCCTAACTAACCTAACTCACTTAACCCGCCTAACCCACAAACTATCACAGTCGCACACTTACCTAGCCCACGCCTAACCCTAACTCACTTAACCCGCCCTAACCCACAAACTATCACAGTCGCACACTTACCTAGCCCGCGCCCTAACCCTAACTCACTTAACCCGCCCCTAACCCACAAACTATCACAGTCACACACTTACCTAGCCCGCGCCCTAACCCTAACTCACTTAACCCGCCCCTAACCCACAAACTATCACAGTCGCACACTTACCTTACTCGCACCCTAACGTCCGTCACTACCGCATACATACACAGCCTTTTCCCATGTCGATGTTCTCAGCGTCGGGGTTTTGATCCGTCGGTCTTCTCCATTTTCGATCTTCTGGCGTCGGTGTTCTCGCTGTCGGCGTTCTGACTTGTCGACGTAGTAAGATAGACCCATATATATATATAAATAAAAAATTCTAAGCCTGATTGCTACCTTTCCTGTAACTAATGTAGTCCAGATTCAGATTTGCTGTATCCAGGACTGTAGGTAAGCTTCTGAGCCCCCGCCAAGCTTTCTGTGTTGGAGGGAAACCTTCTAGCTTATCAGTGGGAGTGGTAAGCACTAGGTAACCTATCTACCACATAAGGAGTGGTTCTGGCCCAGAAATTGTAGCTATTGGCAGTTTGGGCAGTTTTTCCATCTCTCTCAACTTTCTGATTTAAAAGCCTGCATTTGCACTTGTTTCCCCCCTTTCTTGTAACTAGTGTAGTCCAGATACAGATTCTTAGTTTTAGCACTTGAATTTGCTTATTCGTGATCAGCACTTGTTCAGAACTTGTTGTAAGCACTAAATAACCTACTAATTACTACAGCACTCAACCTTCCTCATTACCTACAGGAAAACAGTTTTGGTACTTGCTTTCCTCACTTGTTTAGAGAAAAACAGCTCTTGTACTCACTTTCCTCACTTATCTAGAGGAAAATAGTTTTTTATGCAGGCATGTCCAAGGGTCAGCTCCCAGTGTTCTTTCCTGTCTATCTGATGAATCTGGGCATCTTGGGGCAATGTAGAAATTGCCTCATGTACACAGACAACCCTCTCCTCCTACCACCTAACACCACAACCTGTGAGAGGTGCACTTGTCTAGCCAAACTGGAGGTAAAGCTCTCTCCAACCAAGGCTGAACTTGACTGTCAAGAGGAGAAGGTAAACACTTGCACCACATCACATTCATCACATAGTCTCACTAAATCTACACCACCAAAATCCATACATAGAAACACAAAAACATTCACGGAGGCTTTGATAATAATCTGCTCAAGCAACAGAGACCTCCAAAGCAGAAATGCAAGCAACCTCAAACCCCCCCAACACAACCCAAATGACACATAGCCCACAGACTCAGTGTGCCACTCATCCACAGCCAATAAGGCAAAAAAACGTAGCCAACACACTAGTCATAGGTGACTCTATAGTCAGGCACACTGATGTCCCACTCACCAGGCTAAACAAGGAGAAGGCTACTGTCAGCTGTCTGTCGGGTGCCAGGATCCACCACATAACCCACTCTGTCATTGTCCATGTTGGTGTGAACGACCTGAGATGTACCTCCCTGAACTACATGCAAAGAGACATGGAAGAGCTCTCTGATCTTGTAGCCCATGCAGGTATGGTCCTAGCCCTGAGTAGCATTCTGCCATAACCCAGAATGATGCCACAGTACAAGGACAAAATGATTGACTTCAACAATTGGCTAAGCTTCTGGTGTCATTCTAAAGGGATTCAGTATCTGTCTGCCTGGATGACATGGTCGACAGACCACGATGCTTTGCCAGAGATGGCCTGCACCTGTCACCCTTGTGATTCCAGATACTGGCTAAGGTTCTTGCCACCCCTATAGTGCCTTTTTTAGACAAGGTTCAAATGAAAAATTCACCTCTGTAACAGGAACAGGCAAGCAAAAACTGAGGGTGATGCTACTCAATGCTAGAAGTCTAAATCTCAAAATGCACTCACTCGAGGCACTCCTTAAAATGGAGAACATCGATATCTGTGCAGTGACTGAGACCTGGTTCAAGGCTCCAGAGAGCACCCCTGCACTACCAGGCTATAACTCATACCACAGTTTTTGGCCATGTAATCTGGACCGGAACACCAAAGGTGTGTCCATATTCATTAAGGATATCCACACCTCCAAGCTAGTTGCTCAGCATAATGCAGCCGAGGATATCCAAGTGCAATTAACTCTGGACAAAACTGCAATCCAAATTGTAGCCTGCTACAGATCCCCCAGCATGCCCCAGGATTCCCACTCCTCTTTTCTTGATGTACTGGAAAATATTAGGGTTCAACCAGACACCCTAATAATGGACAATTTCAACTATCCCACCATTAACTGGGAAAACTACTTATGTACCAACTCCTTCGCTCAACGCTTTCTGGAATTCATAAACTCCAATGCGTTGGATCAGCTTATCCACACCCCCATCTGTGGCAACAGTATCCTAGAGCTAGTCATTACCAACATGAGTGACCAGTGTTCCACACCTGAAGTCAACACCTCATTGGTCCCATCCGACCATAAGCTAATTACCCTACATATCCACATCCTGCCCCCACCCTCCATTAAGAAAACCATGGTAAAAAATTTCTCCAAAGCCAACTTCATGCTTCTTAAGACAGAAGTGGTGAACTTCATGACACCCATGCAGATGGACAATACAGTTACCACTACTGAATCCTACACAGTTGCACTTTATAAGCACTTACATGAGTGCATAGATCGTGCTATCCCAAACAGAACCAAGATGCTATCCTCCAAAAAAAGGAAGCCAATCTGGTGGTCTCCTGCCATAAACAAACTGTACAACAGAAGGAAGAAACTGTTGCAAAAGAGAGTAAAATCCCATGAGTGGAGGAGCTCCCTGGTCAGCTTCAGTAAGAAGCTGCGATCCCTGATAAAATTCTCCAAAGCTAGTTACGAAAACAAAATTGCCACTGATTCTAAAGACAACCACAAAGCATTCTATAGCTATGTCAAGAATCTCAATGGCAACACTCAGATCTGCTCTGAGTTACAGCACAATGGCACTAAATATACAGACCCAACTGATATTGCCAGAATCCTGGCAGATAGGTTCAGTGCTAACTTTACCCCCCCTCTCACCCACTAAAGAGCAGATCTCTATACCGGAAGAATGCAAAGTTCCTGTAATCACGGCTGCACAGGTAAAAACCACACTCTCCAAAGCCAAGAACACAGCATCCATGGG
Organism: Protopterus annectens; assembly: GCF_019279795.1. Lineage (NCBI taxonomy): Eukaryota > Metazoa > Chordata > Ceratodontiformes > Protopteridae > Protopterus > Protopterus annectens. The sequence continues at coordinate 717,781,407 of NC_056725.1, read as the reverse complement.
ACCAGACAACATCCCAGGCTGCGTTCTACATGAACTACAGAACGAACTGGCACCCCACCTAAGTACCATGTTCAATCATAGCCTCACCTCAGGCTTTGTGCCTGCTGAATGGCGCACAGCGATGGTTATCCCACTCCACAAGGGGGGAGTCACCATGGACCCCGGGAACTACCGCCCCATTAGCCTGACAAGCCTGGTCTGCAAGGCTATGGAAATGGAATGTATCATCATGGAACTTATAAACAAAGACATTGGTAATCTCCAAACTCTGGACCCCACCCAGTTTGGGTTTGTAAAAGGCAGATCATGTCTCCTAAACCTGATAGACATCTTTGAAGCAGTCACCAAAGCCGTTAGACAAGGGTAAGGTGGTTCACACTGCCTATCTAGATCTTGCCAAGGCATTCGACACCATCCCCCACTCTGGAATTATAGATAAACACTAAACTAGGTATAAATCCCTATGTCACAAGATGGGCTGCCAACTGACTGACAGAACCCACACTGTGAAAGTAGCAGACTCCAAATCCGACTTCAGACCACTGACAAGTGGGGTACCACAGGGTTCAGTCCTGGGTCCTCTCCTGTTTGGTATCTACTTTTCTGAAGTACAGGCTAACACAGAAGGTCTTTGGCTAACGAAGTTCACAGATGACTGCAAACTAGGAGCCATAATCGAAACTCCTAACGATGTGGACATCCTACAAAAGGGCCTCACTGAGATAGATGCCTGGTGTCAAAGCCATGGCCTCAAGCTCAATGCCAAAAAGTGCATTGTCATTCCCTTTGGTAAAAACTCTGTACCCATGAGCTAAAACATAGGCGGTAGTATACTTAACACCGAAAGTGTGATAAGAGACCTTGGGACACAGGTGGACAGTAGTCTCTCCTTTGATAACTACATCGCCATAGTAGACAGAAAATCCTTCTACGTGGCACACCTCATTACAAAAGGTTTCTCTTCCAGAAAAAAAGAGGTCATTGTTCCCCTCTACTCATCACTCATTAGACCCATTATAGAGTACAATGCCCCTTTTGGTATGTACCTCACAAGACATCTGCAACTGGAAAGGCTGCAGAAATACCTCACAAAGATGATTACCAGCCTCAAACAGATGCACTACGCAGAACGTCTCAAAAAACGCCAGCTTTACTCCATCGCATATCGCCTACTCAGAGGTGATCTCTCCCTAACATACAAAGCTATGTCAAACCCAGAGCTGTTGGACATGCTCCACTTAAAGAAATCCCAATCCCTCTGAGCTACACGGTCTAGGGACCTAAACCCTGTCACCACAATAAACAGAACATGCCGGAGGGATAGATTCCTGTCCCAGAGACTTCCCATACTCTGGAATAAACTGCCTATCTATATCAAACAAAGCTCCTTATTAGCACTCTTCAAGAAAAATCTTGATGATTGGATGAGAAATAGGAAATTCACCCCAGGGATCACTTCTGTGGCTCTGCTCGACAATGGCACAGGAAAATCATTTTCTTGGGTGGCAAGGCAAAAGCCAGGGTACTTTTTGGCTGGGCTTGTATAGGCCCCAGGGCCAATAGCCTAGTACCTACCTATGAACCTATGAACCTATAAGACAAGGATGAGTGGAATATTGTTTGCATTGATAATGAATGTGATAGTGATTGGAGTAAATTATAAAATGAAAGATGCTAGACATGTGATGTAAAAGGAGATGGCGATTCCAGTACTTTTGACATATGAAGACACATTTGTCATTTCTAAGACCAAAATATGGATGATGGAAGTGCTGGTTTGTCTGAATGGATGTTTAAAGGAAATGGGAATGGCCTTGAATAAAATAAAAGTAAGGGTTTAGGTAATGTGATGAAAATTAGGAGCATGTATTTTACATTAAATTAAATGTTTTTTGCTAGGAGTAGAATTTGGGAAAAATGATATAGTTATGATACAATGGGAGTGTTTAATAAAAGAAATGAAAGAAATATCTCTTATGTTGTGGATGTACATTACCATTCGGGAAAAAGGTTTTATCTGGTAAATTTGGTATTAGTGGGAAAATAGCATATATCTCAAATGTTTATATGATCCCAGAAAACTATGAAAAGGAAATTGTGCAGGTGGTATCTTCTCTTACATGAGGTTCAAGATTAAACCCAGTGAAAAGAAGTGTATTGTATATGAGTGAAGATGAAGGGGGGGGGGTTGGGGTTACTAAATCCAGTTATTTATTCTGCTCTATTAAACTTGTATAACATATTAAAGTAGGTAAAGAAAAATTTAATAGTGGGAATGTTTAAATACAAGTACAAAAATGTTGGAAGATGATGAGAATAATAAGAAGTGAAAAATATGTAAATGAAGAAAAAATATCAAGAAAAAATACTAACATGGAAAATAAAAATTGATGATGTAGAGAAAGATATAAAGGTGTGGTACAATAATGTGATAAAACAATATTATTATGTAAATCCGTGGGAAAATTTACCAGAAGTAATGCCTTTAAAGTTAGGATAAAGTGTTCTACCAAAATAGAAGTGTCAGGATGTCCTATGGAGAATGGTAATAAATGAGTTACTGGTAACCAGTAAAGAGGAATATGCCACATAAAAAGAAAGTTGAAAGAGTGTGCTTATTTTGTGGGGAGGAAGAAATGACAGAGCATGTTTTTTAATGTAAAACAATTTTTTTTGAGAATATTCATGAAATAAACAACATAGATATCAATATGATTATGCATAGATATGATAAGAAAAAATATGTGCGAAGGTTAGATAAGAATTTATTTTATGTAATATGGGCTGCATGGAATGAAATATTTAAATGAAATTTTGTTTAATGGGAAATGGATTTTGGCAGATATTTTGTGAAAAATAAGATTATGTTTGTGAAAGAAGGAGTGGGGGTCAGTTATTGAAGAATAATAATGATAATGTTATAAGAAAGATGATAAATAGTAAAATTTAAACATGTTTATATATGTGCCTATAAATATTTATATTTTATCAATATGTAAATACTATTTGTGATGTGTTAAAAAAGACCCCTACTTTTTCAGGAGTTGCCGTGGAATCTTTTACACCCACCTGAGCTATCACCGACTCAGCCAGATGGGACACCGAAGGATGATATGTTCTAGAATGTATTTCTAGCTATCTTTCAGACTTTCTTTCCCAACAACCTTGTTGGGAATGTTTAGGTACCACTTATCTTTTGGACAAGCACCAGAACAGAACACAGCATTTATTATTAAGGGACAGACAGTTACTATACATTTAGAGGTGCATTCAGTCATTAGACATTGATCCCCTGGGTATCAGAGATTCTAGTATTCATAGACTGTAACTGCATTGCATTTGAGTACTTTGTCTTGTTACAAAGGGCGACAACATCCAGTTTTAGGTAAGAACTAAAACTTTCTAGGAAATCATCAGAGCAGAGTAAAGAAAAAAAAGAAGAGAAAGGACACTCCATTCTTTAAAACAAAGATTAAAGAAAAAGGTCATTACATGGAATATTCTAATCCAACATTTTTTTCTTTTCTATGGTTTATGATATGGACGGTGATGATGATGGGAATTGGTTATGTACTACTTTCCATCCAGATGACATAAAATTAGCCTCATAAGGCTATTGTTATAACCAAATTATAAGTACTCTGCAAAAAATGTTCCTTCCCTAAGCAAAGATAAATAAATGTTTTTAAACTGGGTTAGCCTGTTTTATCAATTCCTGTCATGATATTTTAAGTGTGACATGATTTGGTACTGAGACATTTTTTCAGCCATAATCCAGGCCAAAAGGCACATATTACAGATGCACATAGTATAAAACCACAGCATAGAACTAGTTAACTAAAAGCAGATCAGTATGTTATAATATAAAACACCACATTACTTAAGTACAACAAGATTAAATACTGTTGATACAGGAAACAATTACATAGTTATTTGTAATCCATCTAATATCATTTGTGAGGCCATTATAGCTTAAAAATACAGTGGCTGACTCAAATACGATTGAATTAGTCTTACAAGGCATCAAGAGTCATCTTTGCAATAGGCAGAGAAAATAGAGGTCTTATTGTTTTGCTAATCGCCTCACTGAGTCTAGAGGGTATACACTACTAGACCTGTGCTGGGCATTGTCAGAATCCACTCTGATGGACCTCCTGCATATCCACAAAAGAAACAGCACCAGAATTACCCATTCTAAAGACATAAACCTTGCCTGTGGCATAAATAGGACCTGCTGGTAAGACAGGTATGTATCCCAGAGACTAATCTGTCTATGGAACAGGCTCCCCATCCATGTGAAGCAGAGTTCCTTCCAAAGCCAATTCAAGTGCAACTTGGACAATTGGATGAGGAAAATGAAATTTATCCTTGGTTTGGCACCTATGTTTCTAATGGACACAGGTAACCTGTAATGGTTCATTTCCCAGGCCCCTGCTTGTAAATGTCTAATCTCCCAAACCTCTGTTTACACTTATCAAGGGTATCAGAACTTGTCAGGGATTTGGGATGCATGGCTAGGCTTAAAAAGGTCCTTGTGATCGTTAGCCTAGTAAATACCTATGAACCTATTAACCAGTCTGATATTTTGAAGCAAACTGATGACTGTCAAGGACACTACAAATGTCTGTTAGATAAAAGATTTCATAATTGACACACACTCCAAATAAACATGGATCCTCATCTTTCCTCCCTTCCATTTAGGTTATAGATTCAGTAATTTGTCCCCCTAGAAGCAATTTTGCTATTTAACCTTACACAATGAGTTCACTTAGAGAGATGTATTTATTTCAGAATACACCATGTCCTGCCCTATTGACTGTACTATACTGAATCTCTTCTATCTTTCTTCAGTGAGTATTGTTAAAATAATTCCTTCCCTCAATGGAGATTATGCTTAGTTGGAAAGATGATCAGGCCCTTTTCTATTCCCTGGTCTTAAGCATTGCAAATCACGCCTTACTTTCTAAGCAGACAAAAGAGATGTGTTGATGTAGTGGGGGTGGGGACCAAACAGTAAGGTAAGTATACCAGAGCTAACAATTACTACCTTCATGTACTGAATCAGAAATGACATACAAAAATACAAGTGGCAGCAAATAATCTTTGTGGTCATTTATACTTATTGGGAAACAATGCCCCCCACATAATATTCTGAAAATAGCATTTTACAGCTGTCTTGCAGTTCTGTGAACAGCATGTGAATTGTTGATAGATGTTTGGATAGCTTATTACAAATGACAGGGAACTTGACATCTTTGTCTGACAGAGAGACAAGTCCCTTAAAAAATGTCTAACCAGTTTAAAAGCAACTGATGAAGTCATTGTTTATAGACATGTGACAAAAATGAGAAAGTACATTTAATAGTTTGCTGAGGAAATGACAAAGGGCACAGACCACAAAAAATCCCTGAAATAAAATATTGAAACCTTAGCTCTCAACTCTTATGATTAAGTCACACAAATCTCACCACGTCAATGGATGAAACCAACTCCTAGTACCAAACATAATCAAGAAGCAAAACCAAGGATGCAGTAGACACAGCTGTTAAAAGATGACTTGAGTTTAATGAAGTATGAGCACTTTCATGTTGCTTCCACAACGCTTCTTCAGATACAATAAAATATCTCAAAATACTTGTATTTAAGTCTCCATAAACCAATAAAAATACTAGGAGTGGTCACATGACATATAAAACAATCAGCTGACTCTTCAGTTATACTAATTACCTGACCTAAACTCCGGCTTGCAAAATCACAAGTAGCACATTCATCATAAAAAACACATAAAGAACATTCAGCCTATAATGCAAAGCTGAAAAGCCAAAAAATAATAAAAGAAAAATGCCTAAAAATCGGGTCTATATTAGAACACTGAACATTCAAAATGTCGAGTGTTCTAATATCGACCCGTTTTCAGCGAACGCTGAAAATATTGAAGATGCAGAAAATCGAATTTTTTCCTAGGGAAAGAATTTGTCCATTTCTGTTGCTTCGGTATTTTCAGCACTCTGGTGGAATGTTACGGGTCGGGTTCAGGTAATTGTGCGATTGTGTGGACGTGAGGGTTAGGGCAGGTTAGGTGAGTTAGGGTTAGGGCACGGGTCAGGTAAGTGTGCGATTGTGTGGACGTGAGGGTTAGGGCGGGGTAAGTGAGTTAGGGTTAGAGCACGGGTGAGGTGACTGTGCGATAGTTACGGACCTTAGGATTAGGGTTTGGGTTAAGGTAAGTGGATAGTTAGTGGTGTATGTATAGTTTAGTGTAGGGTTAGGTGTAAGAGTTTAGGTGTATGTCTGTGGATTGCTGTTTGTTTGGTGTGCTTGTGTTGTGTGTATGTGTTTTGGAACAACAGATGTTTTCCCTAGGAAAAAATTTGTTGTTCTGACTGTTCAATGTTTTGAATTTTCGACTGATAGGGTTCGATATTAGAACACTGTATAGTTTAGTGTAGGGTTAGGTGTAAGAGTTTAGGTGTATGTGTGTGGATTGCTGTTTGTTTGGTATGCTTGTGTTGTGTGTATGTGTTTTGGAACAACAAATTTTTTCCCTAGGAAAAAATTTGTTGTTCTGACAGTGTTTTGAATTTTCGATTGATAGGGTTCGATATTAGAACACTCGACATTTTGAATGTTTGGTTTTCTAATATAGACCCTAAAAATCAGGGACAGTTTTAAACAAGTTTTGCATCAAGCTGCAGTTCCTGAAAGATAAAAAACATAAAACTCTAATATCTGGCATTATTATCTGACTGTGATCCTCAGTGATTTACCAGAAAATCAAAAAATTTTATGAGGGACAGAGCGAAAATATGATACAGTATTGGAAACGTTCTACAAAATCAGGGGCAGTTTGACTACAGCTCTCACCACATTTTCTCTGAGTATGCAGTAATTCAGAATACTCCCATTGTAAGAGAAAGGAAGGAAGATTTTGTAGGAAAATCAAGAGATTTACAAAGTTTCATTAGAACCCAGAGTAGAATTTCATAAAGTCTTACACACCACTCCATTTTTTGGAATAATTAAAGGACAATCATCTCCATTCCCTGTGTACTAGATTAGCACTTAGCTTTCTGAGGCAGTGTAACAACTGATATTCATATGTGATATGCATGAGAATTGTCATACAGACAATGCACATTTTTATCTAAAGTACTATTGCCAGTGTATGTTTTGATATTGCTTTGCCTACATTATGCTTATCTGTATATATACAAAAGTAAGTCACCATGCTGAAAGATGGATATGTATTATGTGCACATATACATAAACACAC
>NC_056725.1:717741634-717771634 GCF_019279795.1 Protopterus annectens | reverse complement strand
ACCAACTGATATTGCCAGCATCTTGGCAGATAGGTTCAGTGCTAGCTTTATCCCCATCTCTATACCGGAAAAATGCAAAGTTCCAGTAATCATGGCTGCACAGGTAAATACAACTCTCTCCAAAGCCAAGAATACAGCATCCATGGGACCTGACAACATCCCAGGTTGCATCTACACGAAATGCAGAATGAACTGGCACGCCACCTAAGCACCATGTTCAATCATAGCCTCACATCAGGCTTTGTGCCCATTGAATGGTGCGCAGAGACGGTTATCCCACTCCACAAAGGGGGAGCCACCACGGACCCTGGGAACTCCCGCCCCATTAGCCTAACGAGGCTGGTCTGCAAGGCCATAGAACGTATCATCATGGAATTTATAAACAAAGACATTGGTAATCTCCAAACTCTGGACCCCACCCAGTTCGGGTTTGTAAAAGGCAGATCATGTCTCCTAAACCTGATAGACTTCTTTGAAGCAGTCACCAAAGCCGTAGACAAGGGTAAGGTGGTTCACACAGCCTATCTAGATCTTGTCAAGGCTTTTGACACCATCCCCCACTCTGGAATTATAGATGAACTCACTAAACTAGGTATAAATTCCTATGTCACAAGATGGTTTGCCAACTGGCTCACTGACAGAACCCACACTGTGAAAGTAGCAGACTCCAAATCCGACTTGAGATCAGTGACAAGTGGAGTACCACAGGGATCAGTCCTGGGTCTTCTCCTGTTTGGTATCTACTTTTCTGAAGTACAGGCTAATACAGAAGGTCTTTGGCTAATGAAGTTTGCAGATGACTGTAAACTAGGAGCCATAATCAAAACTCCTACAAAAGACAGATGCCTGGTGTTAAAGCCATGGCCTCAAGCTCAATACCAAAAAGTGCATTGTCATCCCCTTTGGTAAAAACTCTGTACCCATGAGCTACCACATAGGTGGTAGTCTACTTAATGCCGATAGTGTGATAAGAGACCTTGGGACACAAGTGGACAGTAGTCTTTCCTTTGATAATCACATTGCCACAGTAGTCAGGAAATCCTTCTACCTGGCACACCTCATCACAAAAGGTTTCTCTTCCAGGAAAAAAGAGGCCATTGTTCCCCTCTACTCATCAGTCATTAGACCCATTATAGAGTACAACACCCTTTTTGGTATGTACCTCACAAGACATCTACAACATCTGGAAAGGCCGCAGAAATACCTCACAAAGAGGATTACCTGCATCAAACAGATGCCCTACGCAGACCTTCTCAAAAAACCCCAGCTTTACTCCGTTGCATATCGCCTACTCAGAGGCGATCTCTGCCTAACACACAAAGCTATGTCAAACCCAGAGCTGTTGGACATGCCCCACTTAAAGAAATCCCAATCCCACCAAGCTACACGCCCTAGGGACCTAAACCTTGTCACGACAATAAACAGAACATGCTGGAGGGATAGATTCCTGTCCCAGAGACTTCCCATACTCTGGAACAAACTACCTATCTATATCAAACAAAGCTCCTCATGAGCACTCTTCAAGAAAAATCTTAATGATTGGATGGGAAATAGGAAATTCACCCTGGGATCACCTCTGCGGCTGTGCTCGACAGGGGCACAGGAAAATAATTTTCATGGGTAGCGAAAGCCAGGGTACCTTTTTGGCTAGGCTTATATAGGCTCTAGGGCCAATAGACTAGTACCTACCTATGGAAAAAAAAAAAAAAAAAAAAATATATATATATATGTATGTATATATATATATATATATGTATGTATATATATATATATATATATATATATATATATATATATATTTTATTGAAGACACAAACCACAAATCCCAGCCAGTACTTGAATCCAAAAAATAAATTGTAATCCACACAACAGATACATAAAGATCCAAGGACAGCAGATATCGCTTGTAAAACTTTCCTTTTAATGTAGGACAACCAAAAACCGAGGACATAAGCGCTTTTGCTGCGATGCTACTTCTTCAGATGTAAACATAATACAAAGCACATGAAACATTTATATAGTAACTTACTAAGTCACATGATTAAGCTCAATCACTACTAAAAGGCATTTACATTTTAAAACAAATTTGATAATATAAGGTATAATATAAAATGACTCATATAAAAAGTCTTATATAAAAGTTTTTAAAATAAAAAAGTTTATATCTCTCCTTAATTACTATAACTACAAAAATAATATGTTTTTCTTTATATATAAAAAAGAGAGAAGAAAAAGAAGCTGCCAGAAATTTCTGATTTTTCTTTTATTTTCTGTTGAGGCTTCTAGTCTTCAATTTAGGTTTAATAGGAACCCTATCATTCAGGCCATGACCATAATCTCCCCTTAATCTTATAATCCACTTTGACTGAGTTTGTTCAGTTAAATTATTTTCATCTCCTTTTCTATTGTTTTCAAAAATACGTGCTATAACCATACATTTAAAATAGTGCGTTTGATTTGTACTTAAAATGTGTTTAGATAAGGCACTTACAATACTGCCTTTTTTTGGCATGGTAATAGTGTTCTCTAATCCTTTTCCTAAGGGTTCTGTCTGTTTTCCCTATGTATTTAAAACATACTGGACAGTAAGCTAAATACACAATGTGAGTTGTATCACAAGTAGCATAGGTGTTAAATTTATATTTTCTAAGTTGATCTGGATGATTATATTCGCCAGTGCTGTCAATATATTGACAGAATTTACAATGACCACAGGGTAAAGTACATTGTTTGGTAGATATTTTCTTGTTGTTTGTCTTTGGAATACAAAGACGTTGTTTTATAGATGTCATATTTTTAAAAATAAATCTGGGTTTTTCATCTATTATACTCTCCATAATTCAATCAGTAGTTAACATTTTCCAGTGTTTTCTATAATATTAATATATTCTGACATCATTTGAATATTGCCTACACATTTTAATGCCACTATTTACATTTTTATGTGTATTCATTACATTATCTGTATTATGCCTTTTGCCATAGTAAAGTTTAGCTTTACTACTTCTTAATTTATTAACAGTTTGGAGGGTGGCCTAATGGTTAAGGTGTTTGCCTTACAAACGCAAGGTGCAGTATTTGAGTCTCACAAGGGATAATTGGCTAGGCTTAAAATGGCTCACAAGGGCAGTTAGCTTAGTACTAACCTATGTAACTATGTAACCTATATATATATATATATATATATATATATATATAAATGCACACACACACACACACACACACATATATATATATATATATATATATATATATATATATATATATATAAACACAGACACACTTATGTATATATGTATGTTTATATATATATATAAATATATATATATATATATATATATATATATATATCCATGTACAATACATATATACATGCATTGTTTAGAATTTCTTAACATCGGCATTTCATTGATTCATATGAGACCTATTTCAGATGTAGCCTGGGTGAAGTACGTGTGTTTTACAGATTGTAAAACATAAGTTATTTTATCATGATGACTCAGCAGCAATATAAAATTTGTACACACACTTTTAACAAAACAGTGCACATATAGATATGTAGCAGAAGTAATACAGGCTTTAGCATTTAAGAAAGTTTTGGTTTTATGTACTTGTTTACAAGATTATTTGGTGAGATCATTTGGTTAAGCATCCAGTATGCAGAAAGGTTGGTAGTATAGTGGTTCTAGTAAGATCCTTGCCTCATACCTTCAGGGTCTCAGGTTCAGTTCTGATTTAGTTCACTGTCTGTGTGGAGTTCACATGTTCTCCCTGGTTTTATGAAAGTTTTCTTTGTGTACTTTTCTCTTTCCAAAAAAACATGCCTTTGACTATAGTAAGCTTTTTATATACAGTTGTGTTTCCTCTTAAATTTGTTGCCTCTATCATGACTGAAAATGGCCTGTCGACCAGTTCACTTATTCAGTCAACGAATGCTAAATACATACATAGGTAATGTAAAGCTTTCACTGTCACAGCAATGTTTGCTAATGTGGTAACTACTGCTTGAGGATAGAAAATGTGAGGGAATATATTGGGATGATGAATGGGGGAGGGTTAGCTGTTTTTTTTTTTTTTTTGGTTGGCTGAAATGCTGACAGCTGACATTTTCATGGAAAAAAATGGCAGGCAGATGACACAGTTTACAGTTTAGTTGGGTTGCTAGTGTTTTCTGAAGGTGAGTTCCAGGTTTTATGGGTTATATATATTAGGAGACATGATTGGTCAAGCTACGTTTGTGTTGAAGACTGTTGGTAGATGAGGTGCTCAGCACTCCATCTTGTTTCTCTAAGAATGGCCGTCACCTCTAATTTCAAAGTTTGTACGTACTGGATAAATCCTTTGCTGTCCCCAACATCTTTTTTAAGAAGAGTCCTGTTGAAAGGCATTCCAGTGTAACTAACATAGTAGGCCTGAAATTGAATCACATTAAGGCAGTTCTCTTCCCTGCTGGAAGCCTAACCAATAAACTGCCTGATCTTGAGGCACTCCTGCATTTGGAAATCATCCATGCTGCTGTACTTACAGAACCTTGGCTTAAATATAAATCCCACGATCTATGTGTACCACATGTTTGTGCTTTTCATGCCTTCATGCCCGATGGCAACTGTGGTGGATTCTCCAAATTTGTCAAGCAGCATATTAGCTGCAGGCAGATCCCTACCGACTCACAAACCAAACTCATTGAACTACATATAGGATTAATTATCGACGAATAGCTTGTTACAGAAAACTTTCTTTGTCCCCCGATGACCATGTGAGATTTCTTTGTGTTTTAAGTGATCTGCCTATTAACAAGGACTCCCTTACTGTGGAAGATATTAACTACCCTTCAATAAACTGGATACCTATACCTCCAGTATAGGATGTGTTCTCAAATGCATAGACTTACGAAGCAAAATTTCCCTTGAGCAGTTTGTAATTAAACATGCAAGACGACATAGCTAAAAAAAATACCCTGTCAAGTACTATTGCCATTATGAAATGCCAAAGTGACTCACTGACTTCATATTGCATGTAAAACTCCAGCTGTATGAAATACCAGAAAACTCAAATGCACTCATATGAATTGAACTACATACTACTAAAAATCAACTTAGCAACTTGCTTCCCACACCCAGTACAGTTCTGTTTGAATCTATTTAATCTCTTGTTAACCAATGCATCAGTGAACCAGCTGTAGTAAAGCATCAAGGAATTAAAAAAATTCAAACTCCACTGTAGCAAAATCAGTCATTTGGAGCCATTAAGACCACTGCACCTCATATAATGACGTGTGAAAAGTCAATTAAAGATTTTACCTGCACGTAAATTGCCTTCTTCTTATAGATGAGCTTTGGCAGTCTAGCTGTCTAGATTTGATGCAGGGAGGTAATGATGAAACAAGAATGCTGTCCCAGGGATATAATGACCAGATTTCCATACACATTCATATGCCTGTAATTTTATTAAAACTGTGAAGTGTAATTCCTTTCAGATAAAACTGAATATATCTGAAAATTATATGTTATTGCTGGCCTTGAAATGCTAAGCAGAAGTGGATGCATTGCAGTGTGTGTGTGTGTGTGTGTGTTGTGAGTGTGTGTGTGTTGTGAGTGTGTGTGTGTTGTGAGTGTGTGTGTGTGTGTGTGTGTGTGTGTGTGTGTGTGTGTGTGTGTGTGTGTGTGTGTGTGTGTGAGTGAGTATTTGTATTTGTGGTTGGGTTACTTAATTGTTCCTCTATCACACATAAATCATTTGGGTTAATCAACCAAAATTACTTTATCTTTTATTTTCTTAATTCGAATAGTGAAGTGTTTCATCAGGGTTAATTTTTGTTGATGCTATAATTTACTTTAAAATGCTGCAGTTTTGTTAATACCAGAAGAGCAGGAAAAGAGTGTTGTTGTTGCTTCCTGTCTGTAGAGTTACTCATTTGCAAATAATTTGCCAACTGTTGTTCACTGGTAAGGATTCTTCCTGATCTTTCATTATTTAGTGTATGGAGAGGAAATGCAGTGTTTTTATTTTTCTTCTTTGTCTTTTCTGCACCCAATCTGCTTCCTTCATGAAATTCTGGTGCACTTTCATTCCCTTACTGATAAGGATGTCTATACAAGTGAGTGTGTGCGTGCATATATGAAAAGCTATATTTGTGTGTGTGTGTGTGTATATATATATATATATATATATATATATATATATATATATATATATATATATACATATATATATGTGTGTGTGTGTGTGTGCATGTGTTTGCATATTCTTTTACTACAGGCTTGTGTGTTTCACAGTCAAACAGTGTAATACTGTTTTTACTGGAAAAGAATGTATTGCTACCCTGATATTAAACTTTTTGTGATACGTTTATGTTTTTGAATTTGTCAGGTAGTTATGTAAGTGTATATGTATACATATATGTGTTTCTGAGTGTGTTTGCATATATCTATGCATATATGTATATATATCTATATGTATATATGTACACACACACGCACACAAGTATATGTAAATATACATACCCACTTATATATAGCTTTTTAAATTTGTCAGGTTTATTTATTTATGTTTTTAACTCTACGTCCATATAGCAGTTTATTAAAATGAGAACACTGCTTTTGATGCCTCAGCTAATGACTTTTGATGTGCAAGCACATGTTCTCAGCTGATCTTCAGATTTTAATTTTTTTTTACAAAAGAAAAGGATTGATATGCTAATAAAAAGAAAGATTCATGAAAAAAGAGTATTCATTTTTTACCTGACTTGCTATCTTTCAACATAAAACTGTAAATCAGGAGAAGAATAATAATATAGAACATTTTACCGAGCACAGCTTGTAGCTTATTGTACTTAAGTATCTATAGACTGTGGTATTGTGAGGTATTCTGTAAACTGCCATGTCAGAATACTATATAAATGCATAAATACCCTAAAAGCAGATACATGATACTTATTTAAATTTATAAAAAATTACAGTAGTCCATGGATGCTCACTGGATAAAACACAGTATGATGACTGTTGATTCTAGAGTTGGCAGATTATATTTGCCAAACAGTGTGGAATATAAAAGCAAAGTATTCAGGAAGAAATATTATTCATTAAAAAAGTGAACTAAAACTGATGTTCAACTAAGAAACAGCCTAGAAGATATAAAAGAACAAAACTGGAGCAGCACTTTTCATCTTTTGTGCTGTTTTAAAGACAGTTCTGGGTTAAATCATCCCTTATTAACAGAGCACATTCAGACCCAGTTCTCTCTTGCTTCAGATCACATTCTGATGTATCAGCCTATTTGTTGTTCTTGCACATATGTTGTGTAAATGTATATGTACATTCATTTTCTATTGATAATTAGCTCAGAGCTCTTTCTGGATACATTATAGCTGGTCAGTGACCACCATTTCACCACAGCCTACTCAATCACAGTTAAACAGGAAAACAGAGCTTTTGCACTTAGAGATTCATAGATTCATAGGGTGTTACTAGGCTTTGGGGGGGGGGGGGCATATTAAGCCTAGTAGCCAAGTCTTCTTCAAAGAATAATGATGTCCTGTATCCAAGTAGGACACTGAGGGCCAAGCTTATGAGCTACCTCTGTCCATAAGGGACATGGGTTCCATGCCTGGTGTAAATTTTCTATTTCCCATCCACTGGTCTAGGTTGCACTTAAACTGGGTAATAGACAAACCCAGCTCCACATGGATGGGAAGTCTGTTCCATAGGAGGGGCAGTTTCTGGGACACATATCTGTCTCTGGAGTGTGTTCTGAATTCATATCCTTAGACCCCACATTTCTGATACTGTTTGACTTACAAATATGCAGTAGATTCATAAGTGTGGAGTTTGTGACTGCCTTGTAAGCCAGGCATAGATGACTCCTCAGTAGTCTGTAGGAGATTGAATAGACGGAAAGGGATTTTTTTCTTTATTTTCTTAGGGTTGTTTGCCTTTCCACTCCTTATATCCTGTTGCAGGCATAGACCTTTGCACCCTATAATTAAAATGAGTTAATTCTGTAGCTGAAAAGCCTCTTGAAATGTTTCAATTTGTGAAGTTCGAATGCTCAGTTTGAATGGATAGTTTAAACTGGGGCTGTTTAGCTAGTAATGCTGTTTTCTGGCTGGCTATTTTCAGAGTTTAAGTTGCATTTTCTACATTGCACTGAATGGGAAAAGAGGTTTGTACTTCAGTTTACTTTTTACATTTATTTAGGTTTGCCTATGTTAAACTAATCACAGATTGTTATTGGTAGGTGAGGATGTTTTACGGGTGTCATTGTCTCTCTTTTGTGTGATGTATAACCTTTTCCTTTAGTTTTAGGTAATATGTAAATATTTGAGGTTTATGCAAGTTTGTTAAATCTGATGACATGGCTAGGGTAAAGATGCTGGTAATGTTCTAAGTTTGTAGATAGATGAATATTCCATATGTCTGTTTTCCTGTCACCTTTTATCTGGGGTGTACTGTTAGTGTACCTGCGTGTGTGTGTGTGTGTGTGTGTGTGTGTGTGTGTGTGTGTGTGTGTGTGTGTGTGTGTGTGTGTGTGCGTTTATGTGTGAGTGAGTGTGCGTTTATGTGTGAGTGAGTGAGTGTGTCTGTGTGTGTGTATATATTCAGTGGATATAAAAAGTGTACACACCCCTGTTAAAATGCCAGGTTTTTGTGATATAAAAAATGAGACCACAGTAAATAATTTCAAAACTTTTCCCACCTTTAATGTGACCTATAACCTGTGCAATTCAATTGAAAAACAAACAAATCTCTTGGGGGAAAAATATAAAAATAAAAAACATACAATAAGCTGGTTCCAGAAGTGTGCACACCCTTAAACTAATACTTTGTTGAAGCACCTTTGTGCTGTAACAGAGACTTGGTTTAAAGCAGCAGAAAGTACCCCTGCACTACCAGGCTATAACTCATTCCACACGTTTTGGCCCCAGAACCTGGACCGAAGCTCCAAATGCGGTGTTGTTTCCATATTCATAAAGGATGCACAAACCTCCAGACTGGTAGCCTAACATAACACATCAGAGATACTTCAGGTGCAGCTAACATTGGCTAAGACAGCAATTCAGGTCTTAGCCTGCTATAGGTCCTCAACCATGTCCCAAGACTCATACTTCACATTCCTAAGCACCCTGGAGAATATTAGGGTACAAGCTAACACTCTCATACTGGGTGACATCATCTACCCCTCCATTAACTGGGAAAACTACTCTTGTAACAATACACTTGCTCAACGTTTCCTGGAATTCATTAATTCCTGTGCCCTGGACCAGCTCATTTTTACCCCCACTAGAGGTAGCAACATCCATGACTTGGTCATTACTAACACGGGCGACTGTTGCTCTACACCAGTAGTCAACTCCTCCCTGGTTTGATCCGACCACAAACTAATCACCTTGGAAATACAACCCCCCCACAAAGGTAACCACCATGAAAAACTTCTCCAAAGCTAACTTTGGGCTCCTAAAAACAGAGGTGGCTAACTTCACGGCACCCATGCAAATGGAGAATAGTTGTATGATGGCCGAATCATACACCAATGCACTGTACGAACACATACACAAATGCATGGATCTCGACATACCCAATAGAACCAAGATGCTCTCCTCCAAAAAAAGGAAGCCAATCTGGTGGCCCCCTGCCATAAACAAACTCTACAACAGAAGGAGGAAACTGATGCGGAATAAGGTGAAGTCCCAAGACTGGAAAAACTCTCTTATCAGCCTCAACAAAATGTTGAGATCCCTCATCAAATCCTCTAAAGCTAGCTATGAAAACAGGATTGCAGCAGATAGTAAAGACAACCACAAGGCCTTCTATAGTTATTTAAAGAATCTCCACAGCAATACACAGATTTGCTCTGAGCTACTGCACAATGGTATCGCCTATACCGAGCCAACAGATATTGTCAATATACTGGTCGACAGATTCAGTGTCAGCTTTACCCCCCCCAAAGGACTAATCACAATACCAGTAGATTGCCAGACACCCAGTATTACTGCTGCACAGGTTAAAAAAGCACTGTCCAAGGCCAAGAATTCAGCTTCTGTGGGACCCTAGCAATATCCCTGGCTGTGTTCTACATGAACTACAGAGTGAACTGGCACCTCACCTGTGTGCCCTGTTCAACCACAGCCTCACCTTAGGCTTTGTCGCTACCGAATGGCGCACTGCTACAGTCATCCCTCTCCACAAAGGAGGAGCGATTACAGACCCTGGGAACTATCGCCCCATTAGCCTGATGAGTCTGATATACAAAGCTATAGAACGCATCATCATGGACTTAATAAAACAAGGGTATAGGGAATCTCCAAACTCTGGATCCCACACAGTTTGGTTTTGTGAAGGGTAGATCATGCCTGCTCAACCTGGTCGACTTCTTTGAGTCAGTCACCAGAGCCGTGGATGAAGGCAAGGTGGTTCATACAGCCTACCCTGATCTGGCCAAGGCCTTTGATACCATTCCCCACTCAGGAATCATAGAAAAGCTCACTAAGCTAGGTATCAACCTGTATATCACTCAGTGGGTTGCAAACAGGCTCACAGATAGAACCCACAGTGTGAAAGTAGCTGACTCCAAGTCAGACTACCGACCAGTCATGAATGGAGTCCCACAGGGTTCGGTCCTGGATCCTCTCCTGTTTGGTATCTACTTCTCTGAAGTCCAGGCCAACCCAAAGGGACTATGGCTGACAAAGTTTGCAGACAATTGCAAGTTGGCAACTATTATTAACTCCCCAAGTGATGCTGACATCCTACAGAAAGGTCTCACTGAGACCAACGGCTGGGTGTCAGAACCACGGCCTTAAGCTCAATACTAAAAATGTGTTGTCATCCCCTTTGGTAAACACCAGTTCCCATGAATTGCCACATCGATGGTGGTCCACTGAACTCAGAAGGCGTTATATGAGATCTGGGAACACAGGTTGACAGCAACCTCTCTTTTGACCACCACATTGCCACTGTGGTCAGAACGTCCTTCTATGTGGCACATCTCATTACTAAGGGTTTTGCATCCAGGAAGAAAGAGGTCTTTGTCTCCCTCTATTCTTTCCTCATTAGGCCAATCATTGAGTACAGTGCCCCATTTGGCATGTACCTCACTAGACACCTGCAACAACTGGAGAGGCTGCAAAAGTACCTCACAAAGAGGATCCTAGGCCTTAAACACTTGTCCTATATGGACAGACTCAAAAAAACTCCAGCTATTCTCTGTCTTACATCACCTACTTTAGAGGCAATCTCTGCTTGACTTACAAAGCCATGTCTCACCCAGCTCTGTTAGAAGTGCTACATCTAAAGAAATCTCAATCCCTCCACACCACATGCTTCAGAGACCACTTCCTCATTACCACAATCAATAGAATATGCTGGAGGGGACAGGTTCATAACCCCGAGACTGCTCATGCTATGGAATAGACTTCCCATACATGTCAAACAGAGCACCTCACTGGCCCCCTTCCAGAGAAATCTTGATGAGTGGATGGGAAATAGAAAATTCACTCCAGGGATCACTCCAGTGGCTCTGCTCGACAGAGGCACTGGGAACTAAGGTCTGGTGGCACGATGCTAGGGAAATCCTATGGGCTAGGCTTGTAAAGGCTCCAGGGTCATTAGCCTAGTACACACCTATGAATCTACACACACACACACACACACACACACACACACACACACACACACACACACACACACACACACACACACACATATATATATTATAAACTATATCCCTAAATGTGAACATGTACCTTTTCATTCCTTATACCATCGTACTCCCTCTTCTTAACCTAATTCCTTACTGCTATCTAATTCTCTTCACTGCCTTTATCTCTAAATATAATATAGGCCTGTTTTTTCTTCACTTCACATTGCAATTCCTATATGTGTTAGACTAACTTACCTTAAACTGTCTAAAATTCCTCTAAATATTAGAAATAAAACCAGGTGGAAGGCAGGCTATTAATCCACAAAATGAAAAAGAATCCACCTTGAAGTAGCAGAGAGCCAACTCCAGAAAGAGAGTCTGCAATCACCAGATTGAATAAAATAGTTTATTTTAGCTCAAAATTTACTAACTGCTTTTCATCTGAACGGACTTCATCAGAATTAATTAGAACAGCAAACAAGTTACCATTTTATATTGTGTTATTGATGAGGTCATTAATCTAAGGTGGTTAAGCCTTTTGTTGAGAAGAAACAAAACAATACAGAAACACAAAAACATAAACAAGATTACATAAAATTTGTATAAATTCAATTACATTTGGTTTAATAAAATTTACTAAAGAATGATTAAAATGCATGTAATAATATATTTAATGAATACAAGTAATTAAATACAAGTGTGTGTATATATAGAAGGTGAATTTCTTATAACTTTCATGCTTTCTGTTTTAGTACTGTGACTTTAGAGGTGTAGTCATTAATACCTGAAGAATTTGTTGCATCCAGGTTTAATTGCCATGCTGTAACTACCTCATTTCTAGATAGTTTTTCCGTGAGCATCTCCTGGAGTTATGGGATATCTTTTCCAGTACTATAAATTAAAAATGATAAAAACCTTTAAATGAAGATGAACATCTGTATAAAGCATTATTTGCATTGCATTTTAAAATATCATAATTATGTTGATAAAACTATAGTTTTAGCTGCTAGTCAGGTTTCCTTGCATAAAAGAAGTACAACAATGGCAGATTGCTAAATATACTAAACCCTTTGTGTTACAGTTGCCATTCTCTGCATAAACTACTGATTTCAAAGTGTTATTCAATTGCATGCTTTTTACCTCCAGAATATATTTGCATTGACTACACATTTCACATTTAGTAGTTCTCCTGTGATTATCCTCATTATAATATCTGTGTTTGATTCTGTTAAGTTCTTAATATTTCTTGCTCTTTTGAAAATAAATGTTGGTCTTGGTCCACAATGCTTGCCACCTTTATATCACTGATCAAAATTTTCCAATATCTATTGATTATTCCTTTAATTATATTGGAACCTCCATTGAATTATATTTTTGAGGCTCTAGTGTAGTTACTTTCTTTAATTATCTCCCATTGCTGTTTTTATCAAATTGTAACTGTTGTGGCATTTGTTTGTGTGTATCTTGAATGTCGTTGCAATAGTTTTGAAGACTATCCTTTAAGTACTGTGTGCCAGTGTTATTCTCCTGAGCATTTAAACCTGTTATTAATATTGGTGTATATTTTGTCCTCCATCCATTAGAAATGTCTTCACTGATGCCTCTTATCAAGGATTGGGAGAATTGTCTGTCAATAAACATTTTTTTTAGTTTGGTTTGTTCAATATCTAATAATTCTCTTTTTGAAACCATGCATACCACCCTTACAAATTGTCCTTTAACTAGGCTTTTCTTTTGAAAATATGGGTGGGCAGTCTTGTAATGTAAATAACCATTTGAGAATGTTGGTTTTCTATAGATGTTCGATATAAAGCTACTTGTGTCCTTTGAGATACTAGTATCTAAGAAATCTATTATGTTCTGATCTTTTCTATGAGTAAATTTTAAGAAAGAGGTAGACTGATTTATATATTCAATAAAGCCTGGAATAATGTTGATGTCAGCTGACCATATGATAGAAATGTCATCCAAAAATCTCACAAAAAGTTTGATATATTCAGTATATTGGGAAGTGAACACATACTGTCATTCCCAGGTCAACATGACCTATTTAGGAAAAAATGGGTTGCAACCTGCCCCCATTGCAACTCCCTTGATTTGCTTGTTTACCTCACCTTCAAACCAAATGTAACTGTTGTCCAGAACTATTTCCATAAATTTTGTAAGCATTTTGGCCTACATAGTAATTAAGAAATCAAAATTATTTAGGGCGTGTTGGAAAAATTCCAGACCAATATCCTGAGGGATGCAAGAAAATAGGTCAATAAAATCCACAGTTAAAAATACATTTTTGTCCCATAAATTGAGTTAAAGTCTATCTAAAAAAATCCAGGAATCACAAAGCATATGAGTTTCCAGGTTCTGCACTGTTTTTAACATTCTATCAATTATGATTGCAAAAGGTTAGGTTTTTGAGCCTGCTGCAGATGTTATGGCTCTAAATTGGGGATTGGTTGGACTTTTATGTATTTTTGGGATTCCAAAGATAATGGGTATTGAGGGATTCAAGTTCTTCAAAAAATTATATACATCTGTGTCTTTAAATAATTGTCATATAACTTGTGCCAATTCTTAACAAATGTTTTTATATTATGTATTATTTGTTATAATTATATAAACTGCAGATGTTTTTGTTTTATTTTACAAGATTGTAAAATTATTGTTCTTAAAATCCTAAAATGTTTTGTAACAGTTTGGAGCTTTTCTTCCCAGGTCTCCACTGAAAATTGACTTCCACCCATTCAGACCTTCCCAGTTATCAAATGTCAATAAATAAATAAATTTCATATATATATATATATATATATATATATATATATATATATATATGTATATGTATTTATGTGTGTATGTGGTGCGTGTCACATACATATATATATATATTTATAAATATTAATATATATATATATATATATATATATATATATATAGAGCAGTCAGAACCCTGATAATATAACATCTTATCTATTAAAGACATAGTTATAGATAAAAGGAAAAAATGCTAAATTATTTCTAATAGTTTTTTTTTTGTTTTGTTTGCTTGCTTTTTTTGGCTAGGAATTATCACCTGTTAACTCTATACTTAGAAGCAAACCCTTGATAGTACTTCCTCACAGTAAGTTAACACAGAAGAGTGAGAAGGTAGCACACCCAGTCTCTAAAATGTCAGACCATATTTCATGTCTATTATCAGTGTGAGTTTGTATAGAGGAGATTGGGAGAGTGCAGGAGGGCTTGTCACATGCAGTAGATGACTTACTTTGACCTGTTCCATTACACTGAATATAGCAGCCAGAGTTTGTGCACTTTAGACTGAGCTATTGTAATCCAAGGATTCAAGTGTCAGTTTCGCATAGTAGAACTGATTACAATTTAGTATCTGAATTTGAGCCCATCAGTTTTATTACTCTCAAATACTTAATTAGTCAACCTCCATTCCCTTTGTAATTAGATGATTTCTGAACTGCAAGTCTTAATATGTTAACAGCCATTTACAGTTTTCCAAAAGGAAAGGTGTCTTAGAACAAATCCTTCCTTTATAGCTAAAGAAGTATCTGGATTTACTTTGAGTAATTGTAATTCCATCCTGCTTCTTGTTTTCTCCAATCAAAATAAATAAAAAAAACTGTTAGACAGATTTATCAGATGTCTGTTTTTTTTTTTTTTTTTACTAAACAAAAGTAAGATGGATTAGTCCTCAAACACACTGTTTATAATTGGCTAACAAGTTTTTTTTTTTTTTTTGTGATACTGACAACAAAGCTTTCAATAGGGGAGTAGGTCCCATTGTGCCAAATTAGCACTAATACTGCATTATTTTTCAGAAATGTGTGGGCTCAGGATATTTTCTTCTGCTGATTTGCATCTGCTACCTGCTGCTCATCAGCCCCTAATCACTACTTCATCTCGTAATCACTGAGGGTAAAAGATGGCTGACAGGGCTTCAGATAGGAAGCCATCAAGGTGGTTATCATTTTTTTTAGTGCAAACCTGCACATGCTCAGTTTTTGCTAAAAAGGTAGGATATGTACTATGACTTGCCAGTGTTGCACAATCCCTCATTTCTGCAAGGGACCTATGGGAGCCACTAAACCTTTCCACCAATCTTTACATATGGCAGGTGGATTCCCTCTTCTCCACCAGAGAGATTTTACCATGTCTATGTGCTTCCCGAGTGTAACCCATCTACTCTCGCCCAGGGAAAGGCAAGAACACTGTGTTCCATTTTTTTCCACCTCCCTGACTGGCTCCTTCAGTGTCTTGATTGTCAACTGAATCCCAGTCACCTTCGTTGCAGTTTGGATTCCATTCTTATGTACCATGGAGTATCAGGGTATTTTTGAGGCTGCCACACCATCACCTAGCCATACTTTTTCCAAATATTATAAACTAGATTTATAGTCTCATGGCAGAGCAGGAATTTCTCCTGCAGTCTTACAGGAGTTGCTTTAGTCAATCACCTTTTGTTTAACTTATAGGGTGCACTGTTTGGTTTTCTTACAAAATGTGTATGTGCTTCTTGTATCAATGATTCTTATGATGTAGGTCTTGCATTTATTTGACATGCTCGTCATAGCACTAAATGTACACTGGCACAGTGATGTAATGGGATAAAACCCTGACTGCAACCCAAACCAGTATGGTTCAATTAATTACCTGGCCTCTCAAGGGTTTATCTAGACATGCTGGGAATGAGTGGCTGATACAACTTACCTGTACTGGAGGGAGAGGAGGCAGTTGAGGCTTGTTGTAATAGTGAGGAAACAGGAAGAGCCAGTGAAAACTAATTACCAATACCAAGAAGACATTTTGTGCATCGTAGCAGAAGTGTACTTGTGATAGAGGCCAGCATTGTTATATTTGGCCAGTTTGCCTTTGGTAACAGGTTGGCATAAGCCAGAGGATGTCACCAACCTCAGAATGGCTCTTGATGGCTTCCTATTCCAGGGACAGTTAGGTCCTGTCCCTCTGTCATTCCTTCGAGTGGAATGCCCCAGGTTCGAGGGGTAAGTTAAAAAGAAAAAGCAGTTGTCTGAATATCATGATCATAGCTTCATGGTGTGCTCATACTGGATCTGATATCAACTATTTTGTGCATATATTTTGCAGTCTGTTAGTTGGCCCAATGATGCAGAAGCAAAGAATTTGTCTATGTGCTGGTGCTCCAAGTTTGGGAACTGACATATGCCAAAGGAATAGTTGGCTGGGCAGATAGAATAAAGTGGCTAATGGCCAGCTCTGTTATCTGGGGAGAGTTGGAGTGGATTCATTGCCTCTGCAGCCTTTGGTAGAAGCAAGGTACATGCTGTTGGAGGAGACTAACACAATGTCCTGCAGTCAGTGAGTTGGTGGCTGTGCATATCAAATCCATTTACATTATTATACCCTGCACCTACCACATTGTATACTACTTTATTTAGAGTCTTTACTCACCAAGAAGATAAGTGGCCTGCCCAGTTAATGGACATATCTGGGATTACCTAAACGGAACTATAGGGGTGCCAAGGGAGAATGGATGAGGGTATGGGAAGTCAAAGGCAAGTGGTGAGTCATGTGGGAAACAGAGGTTGAAAAAAATTCCATCTGTTAGTTATATCCATTTATATTTTATGTATATGCTAGAATTTTTTTCATGTCAATTAAATAAAGCTTTCAAACACCAACAGGCAGGTTAAAGGACAACTACTGAAGACAGGGGTTTGATTTCTGCAGTATTCCAAACATGTATACGTAATGTTTCATTTCTTGCATTAACAACCAGCTGTTCATAACTGTACAAAATATATATGTGTGTGTGTGTGTGTGTGTGTGTGTGTGTGTCAGTGTGTGTGTGTGTGTCAGTGTGTGTGTGTGTGTCAGTGTGTGTGTGTGTCTGTGTGTATATGTTTGCATACACACAGTACCAATCACAATAAAATGCAAATTATGTATGTACCACTGTTCCACTCACTATCATTGAATGTAACCTATTTAAGTGCTCTTGGATTAATGCCTTCATTGTAATTTACATGGCTTTTTATATGAAAAATAGAAAAGTATATATATTGTATTTTTTGCTTGTATTATAATGTAGAGCTGATACAGCTCTGGCAGAGGTGAACGTTGTCATCCCTTGTTTTAGTTAGTAAATCATGGTGTAAACAACAATACTAGCTTTAATCCTGTTTTCTTTTTTATTAAGGATGTAAAGAGATATTTGTCATGGGTCCTTCATTACAACTTTTGACAACAGTCTATTTTAGTAATTTTAATGCTGATATCATTCCTGTTTGGCCTGTTTTTTTACTTTGCTCTTCCTTAAGGAAAGTATGTATTACCCTTAAAGCTGGAAAACTACACTTCCTCTATACTAGGTTATGTAGTCACATATATGGATGTCATGAGGATGGTTGAAAGTTTATTTAGTTGAAAATATAAAATATCAACAGACGTGACTGAATAGTTATCTGATTACAAACTGCCAGTATTACTTTGTGGGAGTTTGTAGTACAACAGTGCATGGGCATTTGTTCTTTCCCTGCTGTTGTGCAAAGTTTGGTACATATATGCATATATGGATTTGCCCCCTGTAAAAAAAATAAACTTCATAATGGGTTTTTGTGTGGGGTATTGATATGATATATATATATATATATCTATATATATATATATATATATATATATATATATATCTATATATATATATATATATATATATATAAACAGGCAGAGACACAGACTCATAACACACCCATAAACAATGCACAGTAATGCATCAGTGCAGTCCATAGTAACGTAAAAAGGGTTGATCAACTTGTCCTGTGTTAACAACAGACATTTACACAGCAGTAACGTGATGTTGTGAACTGCTTGTGCCTGATTCAAGGTTTTGTCTTAGGATCAGGACATTGGCTCTTTAGTGATCGACATGCATAATTGCAATCACAAAAGAATATTGTCACTTGAATGTTAACAGCATTTGATATGAACAAAAAAATCACTGACAAGACTGGCTTTTGTCAAGGGTAACAAGAGCCCTTTACCCTTGATACAGTGAGTTGCATCTCCTTCCCCCTCCTTAACTGAAGAAGAAATTCCTGGGATACCACAACCTCAATCTTCTAGGACAAATCTCAGTAATTTTCCAATAGTGATTGCACAAAACACTGTAGTACATTACAGTATGGTTTCAAAAACAAGCCTTGACCCGTAGTTCATGTCACATAAGGCAGTAAGACAACCTGTTTAGGAGGAAATTGTACACTTGCTTGGAGGATTATGCAAAAAACTGGAATGCATAGCCACACCTTCTGTTTTCATTTATAATGGTAATATCACTTTCTCTTGCATATCAATAAATCTAAAAGGCATTGGAATTTTTTCAGTTATCTGGCTATGTGAAAAAATTGCTTTTTGAAAGCCACACAGTACAAAATGCAAAAGTTATGTACTTACTACCCAGAATATGTACGCAAGATATGTGCTTACCACATGGAATATGTACGAAAGTTATGTAGTTACCATACAGAATATACATGAAAGTTGTTTGCTTATCACATGGAATATGTACGAACGTTATGTACTGAGCACACGGAATATGTATGTATGAAAGTTATGTGCTTACCACATGGAATATGTACAAAAGTTATGTACTTAACACACGGAATATGTATGAAAGTTATGTGCTTACCACATGGAATATGTACAAATGTTATGTACTTAGCACATGGAATATGTATGAAAGTTATGTACTTAGCACACGGAATATGTATGAAAGTTATGTGCTTACCACAAGGAATATGTACAAAAGTTATGTACTTAGCACATGGAATAATATATATGAAAGTTATGTGCTTACCATATGGAATATGTACGAAAGTTATGTACTGAGCACATGGAATATTTATGAAAGTTATGTGCTTACCACATGGAATATGTACGAAAGTTATGTACTAACCACACGGAATATGTATGAAAGTTATGCACTTACCACATGGAATATGTGTGAAAGTTATGAGCTTACCACATGGAATATGTGTGAAAGTTATGAGCTTACCACACGGAATATGTATGAAAGTTATGTGCTTACCACATGAGATATGTATGAAAATTATGTACTTACCACACGGAATATGTGTGAAAGTTATGTGCTTACCACATGGAATATGTATGAAAGTTATGTACTTACC
The DNA here is from genome assembly GCF_019279795.1 of Protopterus annectens. Taxonomy (NCBI): domain Eukaryota; kingdom Metazoa; phylum Chordata; order Ceratodontiformes; family Protopteridae; genus Protopterus; species Protopterus annectens. The sequence continues at coordinate 717,751,829 of NC_056725.1, read as the reverse complement.
ACACGGAATATGTATGAAAGTTATGTACTTAGCACACAGAATATGTATGAAAGTTATGTGCTTACCACATGGAATATGTACGAAAGCTATGTACTTAGCACACGGAATATGTATGAAGCTATGTGCTTACCACATGGAATATGTATGAAAGTTATGTACTTAGCACACGGAGTATGTATGAAAGTTATGTACTTACCATAATGATATATCTTCATGATCTACATCCGTTCTCTTTGACAGCAGGACTATTAGCTGCAAGAAACAGTCACTTGTCAATTTTGAGATTTTCACAGGAAAAAATCTCCTCCAGTTACTCCCATAATGCTCCAGATCTCTCTGGAGTGTATTTGCCATCATATATCTGCTTGGATAAGGCAGAGGAATACAGGCTTACCCCTCTACTGATTTGCAGTAGGACATGTAATGTATATATGTATATATGTATATATGTTCATGTATGTGAACATGTATTATGAAGATCAGTCATAATAAGTACATACGTTTTGTTGTCTTGTATGACCCAGTCTGTACACTTTCTACAGCAGGACAGACTCCCCAGTTTTTCCTTTCAGGTGGTATTATGACAGAATGCCATGAAGGTCAACCTGGACCTTAAGCTCACATCCACCTTATAGTGTACGCAAAAGTGTGTACAAATATTGTGTTGCAGCCACATAGGGTTCCCTTTCAAAACATCTAAATCTCATAACATTGAATCTCAAACCACTGAGACCATAACATCAAAAACCCAAAACATCTAAAAGTCATAACATCGAATTTCATAACATTGAAAATGTATAACATTGAGTAGTGTATCATCAAACATGTAAATGTTATTGTTTAATCTTGTGGTATCACTATAAGATGTTATAGTTTTTACTTGTATAGTTATTATTTATATAGTGTAGGAATTTATACTATTTATATAGTGTTTATTATACCACTCTGTACGTGTTTTTAGGCCATATAGGTAAGTGATATATACATTATATGTACATTCTTTATGGTGATTGCGATACAGTGGGGTTAGGAAATTAACTTTTTCCCACTGTAGTGCAATCTCGGAGTTGGTATATTTAATCTATGGGGGTGTGGAGGGCAGAGACCCCATATGGGGGGTGCAGGGGGGCTTGCCCCCCTGCATAAACTTACTAAAAAGTGTGTTTGTTAGTTTTATGTTGTTATAGGTGGAGGGGATGTCATTTTTAGGTGCTTTGTAGTTTTTGATGTTGTGATGCAAAGTTTCAATGTTCTGAGTTTTCGATGTTATGAGTTTTAGATGTTTTGGGTTTTCGATGTTATGGTCTCAGTGTTTTGAGATTCAATGTCATGATATTTAGATGTTTTGAAGGGGAACCCCACACAGATATCACAACGAGAAAAGTCTTGAAAAAGGCTAAATCATTAACTATAACTGCAGCAGAATGTGTACTTTTAGTTTGTTTGGTAATGTTTTGTTGTACTTTAAATAGCACCACATAATACAAATTGAGATCCACCTGGATAGAATTACCTTGGACACCCAGTTCTGTCTAGACATAAAAGCAGTTGACAATGAATATCTAGAAACTATAACACTGAGCAAAGAACACTGGCAGAGTGACAAACCAAGCTTAATTTATTTAGCAGAATCTGTAATGTTGCCTTTATGAAATAAGATGCATGGGGGGGGGGGGGGGCAGTGCATGGAAGAGAGAGCCTGGGGCCGTAAAATCTCATTGAAGTGACTGCCACTAGAAAAAATGTCATTCCAAGACAAAAATAAGGTCAGTTCCTGCCACTGTCTCAAAGTGAACCACTGTCACTTTTTCTGGTATAAACTTAGGTCCAAAAGAGGTGCAGGTTCATGAAAGGGAGATCTCAACAAGAAAGCTTCTCATCGCAAGGTTTAAAGATGGTAATGGGAATGTAGTCCTTGATGGAAGTTGCGTTGCTGCTGCTGAATGAAGTTTATCAATGGGATAGCTGCAGCCTTGGTTGGGGATATATGCTGAAGAATGGGAAGCTGCAGGGATCAGAGCTGCACACGGGCAAGTCTCTGATTAGTGACCCGCAAAGAAAATGTTGTCCAGTTACAAAAGTAAATCTCTGTAGTAAAAGGCTTATAGGCAGATGTAAAGATCTGAAGCACCCTGAGATGGTAAGCAGGTTCTCTGCCAGTTAGTGGAATTGGTGAAACCATGCAGATACTTTGAGGGAAGGAAGGTCCCAATGAGGTTTGCTACAAGGGCAGGATAGAATACCCTTGAATGATTTGTGGGTAAGAGGTTCCTCCAGAAAAAAATGGTGACAGGAAAGTGCATCTCACTTGTAGGGCCAGAATGTAGCTTTGAGGATGACCCTGGCTTTGGTCAGTTGTGCTTTCATCAGGAAGTGAATCATAAGAGGAATTGGGGGTAGTATAGAAAAAACACAGAGTAACTCAGGAAATCTGCCCTTGGGGAGGGACTAGAGGGATAAGGCTTCCGCATTTGGAGATGGTTAGTGATTCAACACGGTTGCAACATAGCTTGCCCCAGCAGCAAAAATAGTGCTGACCACAAATTGATTGTGAAGCCACATGTGTGACATCAGCAAATATCAAATAAGCTTATTAACCAGAGGGATGGTATGAATGTGAATATGTACTGCTGTTAGAAGACATTGATTCAATATACCTTATTCACATAACCACATGACTTCCCACCACAGGTCAGGGTTTCAGGGTGAAAGCCAGTCATTGCCAATCCAGAATGCATTCCCACCTGCTTGTTGATATACCAAACTACTGTCATGGTGTCTGAGTGGAAAGCAATTGCACCCTAATGCAAGAAGTTCTGTAGAGCCTGCAATGTTAGGAGGACAGACATATCTCCAGAGCATTGATATGCAGTGTGGTTTCTTTTTGCAGCCAAGTCTCATGGATTGTCTGATCTAAACAATGCAATCTTAACCCCAAGGCAGATGAATCAGTGGTGACAATCATGCTGGGAGAGAGAACATTAAAAACAGAGTCCTGATAAATATTTTCTGGTTATAGCCACTCTTGCAGATATGAATGACACATCTGAGTAGTTAAAACTGGAAAGGGTGCAAGGCCCATATCCTGACAGGAAGGGGCTGTCAGAATTTATTGAACAACTCTAGTGTGGTACCTGACTAATGGGACCAGAGAATTCATTCCTTCCATTAGATCCTGCATTTTGAGACATGCATTTGATGTACATGTTAGATAAGATAAAAATGAGAGTACCTTGGATTTAAGAGATGGGTGATCATGTCCAGGTGATACCTACTGAGAATTGGGCTTTCAGCTGGCACCTCACATTGTTTACTGATATTCCTAATAACCAAACAGTAGTAGCAAGTAGTCCTAAGCTCAAATCTATGACTGCCTTGTTTGAGGAAGGAAACATCTAGTCATTGTTGTAGGAGAGCACTCTGGTTATCGACAGCCTGAGATGTGCTGGGACAGCTGCTATATATTTGGTAAACACCTTGAAGGCTGTAGTGAGACCAAATAGGAAATCTCTGGATTGGTAATGACTGGCTTTCACCCTGAAACCCAGGAACTTCCTGGTTCCCCTGGCTGTCTTGAGACCACATCCAGTTTCTCTTCTTTAGGTAAGGAAGGATAGACTCCACTATTGCCATCAGGAATTTGTGTTTTGATGCAAACTGGTTTATTTTTCTAAGATGTCACGTGGGCCTGAGGATCTTTGTTTTTTGGAAACAGAACTTTGAATAAACTCTACCCCCTGTCTGGTTTGCTCTGGTTGGACCCGTTGGATGGCTTTTTTCATCAAGTGGTTTGTAACCTCTGGCTTGGCCATTGCCTACTGATAGGATGAGACATTAGGAAGGGGAAGAGTGAAAGACTAACAGCTCTTACAGAGGATATACAGGGAACAGTGTCATTTCTGGACACTATCTTTCTGATCCACTTGTCCTGGGTGATGGCCTTCCACATCCCTGGGCTCCATAGACATATCACTACCAGTGAATATCTGGGTGATGCAGTGGTGATATTTATTGATTTAGAAACATGCTAATGCCACACTGAGCAGCATCCCATTAGAAACTCATTAGCACGTTTGAACTAACTGTGTTAGTGTTCCCCATTTCATCCCATGCAGTGCAGTTGCACATGCACCTATAAGCACACACATATCACAGACATGCACTTGCACATGCAAATACTCACACATTCACACACGCAAATGTATATGGACGTGCTGTCCCTCATTTACACCCACAAACACATCACAGTATTTACCACTGTGATGCTACAGCCTTGCTCATGCCATAGAAAGTGATGGGTGTATCCCCTCATAACATGGTATTGCTACTTTTTGCCTCAGTCTGCTGCACTACTCTTATACCAACAAAGATTTTTGCGTAGAAGCACATGGCTAATTTGCATTAAGTGAGAATAGGATTACACAGTGCTTTGTGTTTCTGAATCTTGGAGATTAACACACGACTGCATTTTGGTGATAATGAAAAATCTGAAGGATCAAGTGCATTGCTACATTTATTAATTTGTAAATATTTTGTTATTTTTCTGTGTTTTTTTAAACATGCATATCAGCCTTGGATATAAAAAGAAGGGATGCATTTAGCAATGTCGAATATGTGAGACCTGATCTTTTTTTTAATAGTTTGGCAAACGTACAGTAATGTGCATCATCATCAAAAGAATTTCATTGTGATTTTTTTCCCTTAATTCACTGAGCTCTTGTGCTGTTTAGATTTGCAGTTGTTTTCCATTGCACCATTTTGTATTCATCGCATTTGCTTCTTTAATCTTGTTAAGGGTTTAGTAGCATCTTTAACAAGATCATGGCAAGTATAAAGGTATAAATGAGATTAAGTGTAATCAGATTTAACTGTAGAAGCAGTCTGTGTCTCCATAACTCTCAATCTCTTAGGTCAAGAAATCTGGCCAGAGACGAAAATAATAGGTGGACAAAGGCCCAAAAATAGGGACGTATTTTAAATATTGCTCTTATAAAGTTAGGCAGTTGCTAGAAAAACAGGTTTTGTGTTAGCATAAATTTTCTAAACAATATAAAATCTGAAAATCAAATGTATGTCATTATTTAGTAGCATCCATCCTCAGTTATTTGCCATTAAACCACAATTTTATGAGAAATGCACAAAAAATATAAGGCAAAAAATCTGGACAGCTGAGAGGTATGTGTGCTACACTCCTCTAGTAAAGGCATCAAGGACTGTAGGAAATCACACACCGCTTCTTTGTTCTCGTTTGCTGTTTCATAGTATTTGATGTCTTATTTCTTTATTTTTAACTAGGTAATTGGATTGATCTCTGCAGTACCTTTTTCATTATCTGCACTAACAGAAAAACTAGTTGCACACAGCACGTCTGCAGTAATGGTATAATTAGACTTTAGGAGTTGTAACACAGGAGAACACAAACATAGAGTTTGTTTCCCCATGTGTAATTTATTTGTAAATATCACTTTATCATAAAGTAAACACTCAAACTGGCTTTTTAGATTCCGTTTTCTGCGAGTTTCTAGTTGTTGACCTGCTTTCCATGTTGTTTACAGTAACCAGTCTTTTAATGGTATCCTCTGTTTATTGGAACGCTCTGAACTGAGGTGATCACATACTGGTAACCAAGACTTTGACTACAGCAAAGACATTGGAAGAAAACAGACATGTGATGACTTTGGTAGATAGTGATTTCTCTGGTCATGTCCTGTCTGTACACTGGAAACCAATGTACTGGTCAACTACGTTGCCTATTCTGCCTGGCAGTAAACTCCTCACAAGCTTGAGGGCATTTGTGTCAATACCTGAGCTCTCTAGATTGAGTAAAAGAACAAATAGGTATTAAATAACCAATAAGCAAGTAGCAAAGGTAAAAAAAAAGTTTTTCTACAGGCCTTTCAGAAAATGAAAATTTAGGAAGGTGGGAGGGTTGGTCCAGTGTCCAGACAGAGAAGAGATATATCTAATATTGTGGTAAGTAGATAACTTATGCATTTCTATGGTACTGTCCAGACACTGGAAGCTAATGGCCAGAGTCTCCAGAGACTTGGAGTGGCTCCTGAGAATGGTCTTTCCGAAGGAAGCTTGAGCCCAAGATAAAGTGCTCAGGCTATAATGTTTGGCAAAGTTGTCTAAGGATAACCAAGCAGCAGCCAGTGTATCACTTGTAGGATTAACATATGCAGGAAGGCATTAGACATGACCTGAGCTCTGAATGAGTCTCCTTTCCTGCTTGTAGCCCAGGATCTATCAGCAGAAGTGAAACAATGTAGAATACGTCCTGATAACTACTTAGACAGAGGTACCTTGGAAGTCTTGCATCCTTTTCTGACCGCAGACTACCACGCAAAACAGTTGCTGATCTTTTCTGAATGCCTTAGTTCTTCTCTCAAGGTAACAATATAGCTGATGTTCCTCTTTGTTGGAATACTTGTGAAAGAAAACTGGCAAATGTATAGCCTGATTTAAATTAATGTGTGTAACTACCTTGGGCATAAAAGATGGAGTAATTCTCAGAGTGACTCTGGATGAAAGGTGATACATGGGTACTGGGAAGACGTACAACTCAGAAGCTCATCTTGCTGAACTTATGGTTACTTGAAGAGCAGTTTTCCATGGCACAAACGTAAGAAGAATAGACTGAGCTAGTTCAAATTGTGGTTTGGTTGCTGCCTCTGGAACCTAATTTAAATTCCATGAAGGGGCAGGTTTCACTAAGAGTGGTCTTGAGTAGAAAATACCTTTGATAAAGGCCTTACAGGTCATGTGCAAAGCTAATGATGTCAACTAAAAACCTTCAGAGAAAGAAGATATGGCTGACAAAACAACCTTAAGTGAACAGTAACTAACTCCTTTGTTAAAAAGTTCTGTCAGAACATAAGGACAGATGCTAGAGGCTGGCGTTAGGCTCTACATTATTCCTGTCTGACCAAATAAAAAGGTTTTTCCATTTATGTCTATAAAACTTTCTTGAAGATGACTTTGAAGGTTGCAATTAACTCAGTAACTTCTAGAGGGAATTAATGGCTCCTAGTCATTATTCAAAGTTGAGATACCATGCAGTCAGATAAAGGGCGTGCATATCTGGGTAGGGTTGGCCAGATGGTTGTATCAGCAGAGAAGTGCTCTGTGGAAGGAGAATGTGTTTTTTCTTGAGGTGGGGGGTCACAGTAGGGGAAACCATATCTAGCAGGGTCAGAACTGAGCAATGAGGAAGACCAGTTCTTTGCACAGTTCAGCTTTCTAAAGGAACTTTTCTATCAATGGGATCGGTGGAAACACATAAAGAAGACCTGGGGTACCAGTTGTGGGAGAATGCATCTCTTTGTAGCTGTCCTAGCTGAGGAATGATACTGAAGAACTGTTGGAATTTGGTATAAGAAGAAGAAATGAGACTGCAGTATAGTCTTCCCCTTTTCCAAAATATGTTGAGAGCTATATCCTTGTTGAGAGACCGCTATCACATTGGATGCCCCCAGTATGTGTGCTGCAATGAGAAAGCAATGCTGTAACACAGCCCACTGACAAAACCTCATAGCCTGTCTGTGCAAGAGTTATGAATATGCTGTGCCATGCCACTGTCTGACAGTATGGATATCAACCCTAGGGGGCAAGTCAGAATTGCCTGCAATACAGGGAGGAATGCTTTCATCACATGAATGTTAATGTGCATTGGAGCCACTTAAGAAGTTCATATACCCTGGCCTGTTCTGTCTAAGTAGAGTGCCCTGCCCCCAACCCCGGATGAATGCATCCATGATTACAGTAGGAGTTGGATGAGGGGTGGTAAATGGTGTCTCTGTCAAAATATTAGGAGGGTGTGTCCACCAGAGTAAGCTCTTGATGCATCCCTTCAACATTCTGATCCCATGATTTGTGAGGCATAATCTCAGTGATTTCAAAAGATCCATTGCAAAACCTTTATATTTAGTTGTGCATAAGGAACCATTTGAATCTTCTGATGCCATAAGGCCTGGGACCTTGAGAACAGTACCATCAGATGGTTGGTAATTTTGTATTAGATTTGTTACTGCTTTGATTTTAGACAATATACTTTTTGGGGACAATTCTGCTGCAATATGCAGTGTTGGTGCAAGTACTTCCTTGCAATGATGAGATTCCCCACAGTGTAGGGCAATAGGATCCAGTTGCCTTGGTACAGAAACATATGCACTCCTAGTATTCACATGTAGGCTGCTCAGGCAGTTCGTAAACACCGAGAGGGCAGTGATGAGTCCAAAGGCCATGGCCCAGAGTTGGTAATGACTGACTCCCACCAGGAAGAAAAAAAAATGATATACATATAAATATATATATATATATATATATATATATATATATATATACACACATATACATACATACACATATAGTAGTATTAGAAAAGGAGGCAGAGGTAAGTAGTGCTGAAAATAATGTGATTTTTATTAAAGTGAAAAAGTATCTTGTTTAAAATAATGAATATATATAGTTGTATTTGGGATACAGGAAGGACCTCTACAGGCTATTTACAGGTTCAGGCTAGGACAATGTAAAGTATATGATAGAGAACAGTTGGCAAAAAAAAAAATAGTGGTTGCAACATATTACCCACAAAACGTACACAAAAATCAGGAAATTATAGGGCATAGTATAATCGAGGAGTTGTAAGTAATTTTCAGAAAACACCAAGTTGATGTTGAAAAATCGGCTTTGTTGAAGTGTATTAACCCACCGGCTGCTTCGCACAGGAATACGTGTGGGCTTCTTGATTGATAAGCAGAAAGCAGGTGATTCAATAAGCAAATGTGGCATGATTGGCATGGCATGCAGATTTGACAGTGACATCATGCATACACTGCTTCATGATTACTGTATTTGAGGTGCAAACGAAACCTCAATACCCTGTATATAGACAATCAATAAAAGCTAAATAAATAAAAGTAATACGCCGCCTATCAGCCAAAGAAATGCATTGTTAATATACTTCAACAAAGGTTTGTATCTTAGTGATACACTTAGTGTTTTAGGTCTTTGGAGAGATCTCATTTTTGGACTGAATTTGTCAGTTATTAATGGTTTCTCATTTGGTGGAAAGATTGCTCTTAAGAAAAATGTTTCAATGTCCAGTGTGTTGTTGTGTTCATGCTTAAGTTTCTGAATATGCGCCCCTTTATTTTTGCTAGTCTTAACATTTAATGCTTGATTAACTGGATACTGCACAGTACCGAACCATTTGTTTATTTATGCCTTTGTGTTGTAACTGTGTGACACCTGAGACTCAAAATATCTATTATTATTAAGTGAAAAGTACAGATTTTATGAGGAACAGACCAAACGTATGAGCCAAAAATCTAGATATTCTGCAATGGACAGTTGAGAGGTACAATGTGTATTGTACTTATACACACACACACACACACACACACACACACACACACACACACACACACACACACACACACACACACACACTGGAGAATGGGGAGATGATAGGCAAGTGTGTGTAATGGGGGCACACTTTACATCTAAAACTGTTTAGATTGGCAGCTTCTTCTTTGTCAGTGTTAAATGTACGGATGCTGATAGTGAAAATATTAGTCATAACTAGGTGTGTCACGTATTGTCATAATATGCTGGTTTGTTCTAACAAAAATTATAGTGATAAGCAAAAAAATATGTAAAACCACTGTGCTAACACAACCAAAATAAGTAAATTAATTAACATTATACAATGACTCCCTATTACTATTTGAAAACGTGCATGCTGAGTGGCCCAGCCCAACCAGCGTGCTCATTGTAAATCCCGCAATATACCAACGGAAAAAGGTCCAGTCGCCCGGACTTTTTTCTGTTGGTATAAAGTGCCCAAAACCTTTTTTTTACAATTAAAAAAAAAAAAGAGAGAGAGAGAGAGAGAAAACGGAGCAACGGAGACTTTCTTTTCTCCATTGCTTCTGTTTCAAAGCATTGATGTACTGGGTATGCGTGGGAGAACGCAAGTCCCAGATGCATGCGCAGTACATCACAATGAAGCAGCAGTATACCACAACCAGCAGAACAGTAATCCACCATTATACAAAGACATTATTTAAGAAAAGTAAGTATTTTTTTTCTTAAATAATATTGTATAATAGCAATAACCGACTCCGTGGTTGTGGTATATTGAAGATTTACCCACGTTTGCCTTTGTTTAATCACGCGGGCTTCGCCCTCA
>NC_056725.1:717734134-717736634 GCF_019279795.1 Protopterus annectens | reverse complement strand
TGGGTGTGTGTGTGTACTCTCAGAGATTAAAATATTATCTAAAGGGGTCTATATTAGATTAATGAAGTTTCAGAACTTCGAATACCATATGGTTGACACCATATGATCGAAGTTCTAAAAATCTAAAAAAAAAACAAAGTAAACAAAAAGTGCTTTAGCAGGGGGCAAGCCCCCCTGCACCCCCCACACCCCCCAATACTTAAATATACCAACTCTGAGATTGCACTTAAACGGAGAATGGTGCAGAAAGGGAAGATTTCCCTTTCCTACGCTGTAGCGCAATCTCGGAGTTGGTATATTTAAGTAGCGGGGGGTGTGGGGCGTGCAGGGTGGGCACAGACCCCTGCTTAAAGCACTTACTTTTGTTTTTGTTTTTTTTATTTTTGAAGTTTCAGAACTTTGATCATATGATGTCAACCATATGGTATTTAAAGTTCTGAAACTTTGTTAATCTAATATAGACCCATCTAAAGTACCAGCCATAATAAAAAGTTGAAATATATTTAATAATAAATAATAAAGGGACATGAAAATACTAAATATCTATTTACAGTAAATACCAGAGTTTAAATCACAGGAAATATTAAAATAATACAGATGAATAGAATCACACAGATAGAAAAAAGCATTACTTAACTAATCTCCTCTTTAACCACTGCAGGCTTCACAATGGTTATGTCAGAGGCTGTGTCTCTCTTAGCAGTGTTTTCCATCCACTAAGATAGGATATAACCTCTGATGATAGTTTGGTATTCCTGTTGTTTCCAGAGAACTTACCACTGGCATACTGTTATTCCAACTTGCCGGCTCCCCCACCTTTTGTTCTCCACCTTGCCTCCATGGACATCTATATGATACATGGCCCCATTGGTTACATTTAAACTATTTAACCCTTGATCCTGGCTGTGTACCTGAGCCAGTGGCTTCCCCTGTTACTGGTGGACTATGTTGGGGTGGTTTAGGCTGCCCACCATGGGTTCCCTTATATCCATGTGCAGCACTGGGTATCTCTTTCCTGTGCAGTGATGCCCTGCTTGTTAAGTAGAGATCCCCTTTTTTTCCCAGCTCATCTGCAGAGTTAAATTCTCTGTCTGCCAACTACATTTTCATGTCCTCAGGCAAAGTGCTAAGGGCTTATTCCCTCATCAAAAGGTCTACCAGCCCCTCAAAAGTGATGGCCTGACACACACTCATATACCTATGAAAATTAGTACTTAACTCAGCAATATAATCACAGACACTTTCATCTGCCTTGCGCCTATGCTCACAAAACATTTTTCTGTAAGCTTCAGGTGATAACTTACAACAGTCAAGTAAATATTTCTTTACTTTGTCACAGTTTAAACAATCAGTATCAGACAATTTGGAAACAGCAGTTACAGCTTTACCATGGAGTAACTGGGTCAGAAACTGTGCCCAGAGCCCTTGGTCAACATTATACTGTTTACATACCCTTTCAAATATATGAATAAAACTATCAAAGTTATCACCCTCTCCAAATTGTTGAAGAAATTTACTGACCATTATTGCTTCTGGGGTTTGGTTATTCCCTTCTCCATTACCTCCATGACCCTGGTGAAGAGTCAGCATCTCCCTCTCATGTTGACGCTGCTTCTCATTTTCTTCAGCATCCAAATGCCACAGTCTCCCATTTTCTTCAGCCTTCAAACACCACAGTCTCTCAGCTGATTCTAATTCCATCTGTTTCTTCTTTTCTTCAGCCTCCAAGCACCGGAGTCTCTGTGCTGATTCTAATTCCAAATGTTTGGCCTCCAGTTCAAGTCTCTAATTCCAGATGTATTTTTAAGTCCTCTGAGGAAAATGTGAACTGCCCTGTTTCTGAGGGCTGCAAATTCCTATGACCAGACTGGGTATCCTCCTGGTTGCTGGTGTGAGCTGCGACTAAGGTTAAAATCATTTCCTCTTTATTTAGGCTGGCATGCATCAGTCATTTGGCTTCACATACCGTGGCCAACTAGTTCTTTGTCAGCGTGACATAATCCTCTGCTGACATGTTTGCCAAACAAAAATAAATAAAAACTCTTGTGAAAATGAAATTCTGTACGTTTACCTTGTGGCTGCTGAGAATACACACACCTTTAGTGACAACTGCTTACAGGCTACAGAAGTTCAATTAATATCCCACCAATGCCCACCAGTAATTGATGCCCCTACTCTGGCCCAGTAATCAAGGAGCCTGAGTCTTCATCACTGATGCTGGAGAGGGACATTCACTTGGAACAAAAATGGATACACCCAGTATTTCCAAATTAAGCTCTCTGCACCAAGCACAACATACCGTAGAACCACACAGTGAGCACACTCAGTTAGGTGTCTGGATTTCTCTATCTGTCTCCTCCACATCCCCAGTAAGACTCCCCAATGGCACAGCTATGGAGTTGCGACTTCAACCGAGTGTCCAAGCCAAGTTCTCCACCACTCTTTCTGTGAAACGAGTGGTTTGTGTCCCTGCTCCAAGCAGATCACACACACACACACA
>NC_056725.1:717674134-717729134 GCF_019279795.1 Protopterus annectens | reverse complement strand
CTACTTCAGCCCTCCTAGCCTTTACTAACACCATAAACCATAATCGCAACAATAATTATATATCCTCAGCCCTCTTTTGGATCTTTCCAAGGCATTCGATATGGTTGATCACCAACTTTTAATCCACACCCTGCAAACATTCTGTCTAGATACTGGAGCCCTCCAATGGTTTCAGTCCTACCTGAATGGTCGACAGCAGGCTGTCCTCTGGCAGAACAAACTCTCTAACCTTCTACCTAACACCCTTGGAGTACCACAAGGCTCTATACTAGGGCCCTTGCTGTTCTCCATCTTCATTAATGACCTTTATACTGTCATCCCAAAAGTCAGCTGCATCCAATATGCTGATGACTCTACTCTGATTTGCTCAGCCACATCTCCAGTAGAGTTATGGTCAGCTACCCAGACCACCTTTAATACAATAGAAAACTGGCTTTCTGAACATCGTCTGATCCTAAATCCCAAAAACTAAAATGCTGTTATTTTCACCAACACGTAGGTCTACCGCTTTCACCTTTACCATAAAATCAAATGATGGCACAATAATCTCCCTGACCCATCTACAAAACTATTAGGTGTCATCATAGACAATAATCTCAAATTTGACCTACATGTTAACCAAACTATCAAAACCATCAATAAAAAACTAGGTCACTTTACAGAATAAAAGCCTTCCTAACCCCTCCAGCTAAAATTGCCATAGCTCGCTCTCACCTTCTTTCAACCCTTCTGTATGCATCCCCTCTATTCTCAAATTTGAACAAGACTGTCCTTAACAAACTCTCAATTTGCTACAACCACATTGCCAGGTTTGCCACTGGGCTGCCTTTTAGGACACATCATTGCATCAATCTAAATCAGCTTGGTTGGCTTGAACTACCTAGCCTAATCCAGTATAACCAACTGATTATGGCCTATAAAATCCTCTATAATCCGGACAATACTCCTGCACTTAAAAATATTATCACCCCCTATAACAATCCTAGACCGCTTTGATCCTCTAACAAACTACTAATTCAGACTAGCAAAATTAATAACACAGCCAGTGATTCTCTCTTTGCAAACTCTGTAATTAGATTCCTGGAACTCACTTCCAGCTAATATTACCTTACTTTCCACCTTAGGTCAACTTAAAACTAGACTCAAACAACATTTGTCACTTAACTGGCTATGTCAATGTATCAAGCCTGGCTAACTCGAATGTGTAAAAATCTGTTAACCAGTTTACTGTGTAATTTAATTTAATCCTGACTTGTGCTCAGGATTAACTGTAACCTGTGGAATTTGTTTAACTTGCTTACTTATGTAATCTCTGTAAATAGTCTGTTTGTAATATGTAATGCTGTTATTATGTAATGCTGTATCTGCTTACCCTTGGAGCTTTTCTCCCCGGGCCTCCGCTGAAAATGGACATTCATCCAGTCGGACTATCCCGGTCAACAAATGTAAAATAAAATAAAAAATAAATAAAATAGTACAGACTTTTTGTCTCTGGCTGCAATGAAAACTGTAAGATACAATCCTTATGGCCTAATACAGGTCATTTAATTTCAATCTATTTTCAAAGTATTGGGATAAACCTGTTCCAGTATCCTCTGTTAAAACATATACATTTAAACAGTTACAATAATATATTTATTTTTCTGTCCATCAGGGTATACTGTTGACATGTTTTTAACACTAGCAGCTTTACAAATACATTTTTCATCACAATCATCTGTATAAATCAGTCTGATGTACAAATGGCATATAATTCTTTACAAAATTCCAGCTAGCTTTGCTGTCATATGTTACACCTACTTCTCCTGGCATAGCTGTCAATATCTGACATCATCATACAGATTACTGAGGCCTGAATTCCGAAAATAATGACATATATTTATGACTTAGAAATTGCAGGTGAACACACATCCTGTTGTTCTAGTTACTTTCTAACTTTATAAGAGAATGTCAGGGACATGTTACTGGTACGGATCCCTGGTAGAAACAAATCTGTTTATTCTACCACTGTTTTTGCTGGTCGGTACTGGTAGATCTGACTGACTAGCATGAGACCCCACTTTAACAAGTTAAGCATGCCGTGTTTAACATTTGTTAAGGCTGGTTCTTGCGCTATAGTAGTACTTAACTGATTTGTCTTTTTCTGAATATCTAAATATAATCACTTCACTCCATGCACTACAAGATTGTAATAGAGATGATAGTACAGGGTATATGGTGGCCTTCACATAGTAACAGAGAGTATATTGCCTGAGTGAAGACAGTAGAAGAAATATAAAGGAGTGTTGAAGTGTATGTGGAAGACAGGCTACAACTGTCAAGAACAGGGTGCAATGGAGATTAACCTGATTCTGGACTGATGAGTTTTAAATATATAAAATGGTATTAAAGAAATTTATGCTTCAGGTGGCCTGATGGCAAATTGGGCAAACATCATGGCAACAGCAGTAGTATGATAGACTAGCAAACAGAGTATACAGGAATAAGGTGATATTGATGGATGTATTGATGTGAGAAATTTGGTAGGGCTGTACTCAATGTTTCCTGATAGAAAACATTTCTGTCTGAGTAAAAGGGGTCAGAGTTGGTTGATTGACCATGAGGAGGGTGTATATCTCATATGAAAATGTAATATAATGAAGTGGTGCAGGAGGGAGATTAGGTAGTGTATGTCTATTTTATTGTCTAAGAGCAGTTTGTTAAGCATGCTTGCTTGGCCCACTGAAAGCAGCATTAGTGTTAGCTAAATGCAACTGCTGCACACAAGCACCACATCGTGATGACCTTATTGATGAGAGAAGATATTGGTAAAACTAAGTTGTCATAAATATGGATGGGATAACAAGAACATTACAGATTAGAGAAGATGAGGGAGAGTTGACATGGCCTTGTTTTTCTAAGGTGTAATGCCTTTTAAGAGTAATGCCTTGATAATATGATATAAAATCATTTTAAAGTAGATGGCATAATGCTAATACACAAACATGGGGTTTGTGTTCTTTACAGTAGTTGGAAAGAGAATGCCCTATTAAAGGGATAGCTAACAAATATAATGCTGTGATTAATAACAGGAAAGCAATAACAAAGTAATATCAAGGTGATTGTTTATTTATGTATTTATTGACAAGAGAATAGGAACTGAGGATTGTAAGAGCTGATGGCAAATTATGAACATTTACATGATGTCTGCATATGTCCTGTGCAAGATAAATATTGTGATGATTTAAGTTCACTAAAGAAGACTTTTAACAAAAATTATAATGGATTTTAATATATCCCTAAGTGTAATTGTTCTATACAAAAGTATTTAACCTTTGTCACACTCTTAAATGGCATTCTTTAGACTATTATATGCTTATTTCTAGGTGCTGAATTAAATCAACAAGACAGAAAATGTTTATACCACCGGACCCTAAGCAAGAGTTGAGGTCAGCCCCTCCTCATCATTTATCAAATATTGTTCTATTTCTCTTCTTCTAGTATTCATTTGCATTTTAACCAATACAATCCAGTTCATTGGGCACATTCCTTAACTTCAGCAATCTCTTTGATCATCTGCATCTCCTTTATCATTCTTTGTACCCACTGAGCTTATCTTTTGTGGCTACATTAGATTTCCAGTTGCTTGTGATGTACTTTTCTTTCACCATGATCAGGGATGTTGCATTTTGTGATCCTCCTTCAGAGCTGACTACGGAATCGTGATTCTGCATACACCATTTTCTTTTTTCTTTTCCTAACTGAAATTTTTCACTGATGAGCCTTGTAGTACTTATTCATCCTCCTTCAAAAAGCATTTCAAACTCACACAATCTGAGAACATATGGCTCCACAAACCCACCATCCCATTATTGCATCTCCATTGGAGAAGTCCTTAAATGAAGAAAAGTGGCAAGTTATACCGCATCACTATGTAAACAAACTGGTAAGTAGTCACATTTTTGGCCAGTTAAATGCTGCTTTTATATTTGTAACAGATGACAATAAAAGGCTGTTGTTATCAGCTTTACTAGATGTATAAAGAAATGACTGTTTGTAATAAGCAGAGCTGCTGAACTCGTTTGGGACGTTTGACACCTAAACAAGAGTACTATGGTTCTGGAAATTACCCAGGAATTGCATCTTTGAATAGTTAATAAACCTTGTTATGTTACCACTTTGTGCAGAATATTTAGTTATACCACAAAAGTCTTTTTTAGCAACTTATGATTAACCCAATTCAGAAAAATTCAGCGGGAAAACACAGACAGTGTTTCTGTAGACTGAAAAGTCATTGACTTTCAGCATTGTTATTTCTGCTAAATGTAGAAAGAAACCTCCTCACATATTACATATAGGTTCTGTCTTATTGTGAGGACACAAAATGAATTTCAGAAACATGAACATACTGAGAAATAGTCCCTGTCGTGCCCATTTTGGGAGGTCTTTTAAATTAAAATATGTAAGATAAACTGGAAAGGCTTTGATGTGTCAGTGTGATACAACATTTCAAAATATTTTGAAAAAAATATATAAATATATTTTAATAGCTTTTGGATGGAGTTGGCAAGCAGAAATAGAATAGGTAAGCCAACCAGATGTCTGAGATCAAAGTTTGTTTCTCAGCCACATTGGTGTTTGGCATTTGATAAGAAAAGAATGTGGTCTTAAACATCACATGCATTATTCTATGTCTTTTACAAACCCATATCAGAGGGTTGTCAGTGCATGGATTTTAGGTCTTCATTTTGCTGCATAGTTGTAAATAAGTTTGCGACTAACAGACTGGAATTTATGCTCACAACAAAGAAATCAGTTTTGGTGAGCAACTGTAATATGTTTTCAGGCGTTTTAAGTTTTCATATATTTCTGAAGCACGTTTTATCAGATTGCTCTGTAGTGTTTCACTTGGACTCAATTTATAGTTAAGTTTTGATGCCAAAATAGTACATTGATTGTTTAGTCAACTTGGAAGGTGTAAATTGTGACCACTAGTAGGTTTTTCATTAAAGACAACTAAATCCTCTTCTTTTTGCATCATAATAAAATTATTCAAAGCTGTAAAAAAACTGAGACTTGTCTTTATAATACAAAAAGTAATGGGTACTTGATGTCTTCTGTCACAAAATATATACCCGTTTTTGTTCTACCACCATAGTTCTGGGTATGAACAAGAACTTGAGTCAGAATATTAAGGTACACTGTACAGGAAATGGTATAATATTCAGACCTTCTTTCTTTTTCCTGTCCTCTTTATCTCAATGCAATGTTTTAAGTCTTTGTATCTTCTCATTTATATGTGATCTAACAGTTTAAGCAAATATGATGCCTGAAACAGTCTTATTCCTATGAAATAGTGTGACCTGTATGATGTACTGTTTCAGGCAGCATAGTGCTTATTGTTACTGGTATGACTAGAAACTGACAGAGAAGAATTGCACCTTTAAGCAGAATGGATGGGATTGGGATACATCAAAGGTAATTTTTTTCTTCCTGATTTGAGTCCTGCCCCACTTTAGGCTTTCACATAAGCACCCATGTCCCTGTTGTCTTAACAGATGCTTCTTTACATTTGCACATGTAAAATTCCTGTATTTTTTAACAGTACATTATGTTGTAGTTTTCCCATGTCTAGGGTATTTCTGGACCCTGATAAACATTGGTTCTTTTTCAGGTAACATTGTGAAGGTTTTTAGTCTGTCTGTTTGTGGTTCTCTCACCTATCTTGAATGTGACAGCAGGTTTACATTGTCATTACACAACCACACCTTAACTTTCATCCTTTTAAGCAGCTCAGTGGACTCGATGGCAATTGCCTTTGTACTATAGTGGTCACCAGACCCATTCCCTATCCTGTGGACATTCTAGTTATTGATTAGTTTTTTTGAAATGTTATTGTCAATGTTACTTATTAAAAGAACACACAGATGTGTACGAATGATAGACATTCAGTTTATTTTATTTTATTTAATCTGCATCAGTTTTTGCATGAAGTTTTCAGAAGCTTCAATCCTGGTTAGTTTGCATGCATGTCAGTACTGTATTAGCTGCATTTAGAATATAGTAATGGCTGTGTTTAGCACTTGCAGTTAGTTACTGTGCAAAATAATATCAGTCATATCTTACTAAGGTTTTATTTTTCTTAATAAATTAACAACAGTGGTTTCCCTTGACATTCGTACAATGTACTTGCTTTTCAGTGGAGGTATTTATTTATTTATTTATTACATTTGATTACCAGATGGCCCGTTTTCAGTGGAGACCCAGGGAGAAAAGCTCCAACAAATTGTAAACAGTTACAAAATACAAAATATAGTACAAATAGATAAAGCAATACATAATTTAATGTGTAATGCAACTAAACAGAGACAAATGCATAGATGAATCTATTCACAAGGTAAAATAAAGTTATAACAGAATGTAAAAGTACAGAACATCATATAGAATCAGAAAAGATTTTTGTTTTGTATATAAAAAGTCAGAATTACTGATATAGCAACAGGCTGAAAGAGAGAAATGAGTTAGGAAACAGTGTCGGAGGATAGATATACATTAGCCTGAGGATGTGCAGGAGCATAACCAATGATTTGAGAAATATTCTTTTAGGAGCTGTTTGAAGTTCTGAGTATCAGGTATAGATAGAATATGCTGGGGGAGAAAGTTCCAGGATTTGGCTATTGTGTGGCTGTATAAGGAGTCACCATATGAGTTATGAGTTTTGATAACTTTAAGCAGCACTTTGTCTGATGGCCTGAGTGAACTGAGATTAGTGTAAGATTGTACAAGGTCTGATAGAGCTGGACAGAAGTCAGGTTTATAAATGACTGAGTGTGCGACAGTTAGTTGATTCAGATAAAGTAAGTTAGGGAGTTTGATCCAGTTCAGTTGCTGAATTAGGTACTTTGATTTAGGGAAGAAAACATGCTTGATCTTTTGATCGCAGTCAAGTTCTAGTGATCCAAAGTTGTCATGAAAGCCATTCCACTAGTGGAACAAATGGAAACCTAGACTCAGTGAAACTCCGTGGGCTGTGTGGTGGCATTTTCACTTCTGTCAGCAGTGTGTTTGTTGTGTGGCAGAAGTGCATCTCAGAATGTTGGCTGGTGGGCTAGTATATCAGATTTTCAGGTGTCTTTTACTTGACGATTGGATGGGAGATAGGAAATTCACCCCGGGGATCATGTCAGTCGCCCTGCTAGACAGGAATGCATGGAAGTAAATATTGTGGGAAGAAATATCCAGGGAATTGTTATGGCTAGGCTTTATAGATCCTAGAGCCGATAGCTTAGTACCAACCTATGAAACTATTAAATTTAAATTAGTATATTGGGATATGGCAAATTAGCTTTAGGCCTTTCTTTAGTCCCCGAAAATTGCATCTGTATTGAACTTCCAGCTATGTGATCATTTTGGCTTTTGGAATGGTTGTCCTGTTTCAGCTTGAAGAAATGGACCATTCAATGGTCCTGAAGACATGGTGTTCTGTCCTCCCCACTTCTGTAAATAAATTGTGGATATTGCTGACATGTGCACTGAGCAGCTGTATGTCAGTCACCTTTCCAGCTTTATCCCTTCCTTCATCCTACCTCCTACAGGGAAACAATCTTTTTCATGCTCTTTACATCTCCCTATGATGCATGTCAGGCATCTTCAGTTCATTCCAAAACCTAGGTATGACCACCAACCAGACATTTAACCCCTGAGGCATTACTTCTGCATTGACCTTACTATTTTTGCCCTGTACATGTGTGTAGCAGTACTGATGTGAAGTTCATGAGTAACTTGTTGGGATCTGTGAAGGCTGAGACTGGACTAGACAGTAGTGTACTGCTGTGTAAGGAGAATGAGTCTCAGACGGAGACCAGAGTCTGGGTAGAACTCTGTAAGGGAAGTTTATGGGGGCAGGTAGAAGTGTGTATTTTCAAGGTACAATTAGTAGACTTGTCATGTTGCATGTTCAACAGGCAGAACAGCACATGATGCAGTCCAGAAAGGTGGGCTGGTATGGAAGGAACTAAGGAAAGAGTAACTGTTTAACAATTAAGTTAGAATGAGCACCTTAGCAGACCAGCACCTGCAGAAGGAGGCTGTGGGAGCCATTGTATGACAGAGTTCCTTGCTAACAGGGAGGGCAAGGTAGGAAATGGTATTAAAAGAAAGAACAGCCAAAGAGGTAAAATGGAAGATAATTTAAGAGCAGTATAAGCAGTCTGAACTGAAGAGATTTTTGAATCAGTACCACAGGAAAAAGAAATTATACTGTCTTTTGAATGAAGTTGTGAAGGAGACACAGACTTTTTATTTACAGAACAGAGAAGGGAGTGGAGCCTTTTTATGTGTTAGGATTCATGGAGGTTGTTTGTGTGTGTGTGTGTGTGTGTGTTGTTGGCATATGTGTGAGTACGTATGTGCATAGTCATAAAATGCACACACTGACACAGACACACACACACACACACACACACACACACACACACACACACACACACAAAGATTCTTATTGCTTAGTTCTGCTGTGATATCTGTTCTTCTTTATAGGTTAGTACCTTTCAAACTCCACTTTGCAGATATTGCTCCCTGAGAAAAAGAACTGACCCTAGACAGCCTAGACTTTCCTTCTCAGGCCCCACTTTTAATGACACTGCCCTACCCTGTTGCACATGTTCTGCTCTGCATTTAAGAACATTACAGCCCACATTTCTGGAAAAAGAGTTCTAGAGTAATGATTGCAGATAAGTGTGTAGACTTTCTGCTGGTTGATAAATGGCAGATTACAATAAAGTGAATTTAAATGAGTGAGAAGATTAAATTGTTAATTTACATACAGTGACAGTTTAATCTGTTATAAATTCACTTGTGCACTTTTGTTGATATTTTATTTAACTATACTTGATATGAGTCCATATTACAGTCTTTTATATGTTTGTAATGACCAGGTTTGTCAGTTACAGTTTATGGTAAAATTGGTTTAAGTAAAGCAATGTCCTCAGGAATGGTTAATGAGGCTTCAGCTTTTAAAGCTCTGTTTAGTGAGGGGTGAGCAGAAGGATTTAAGGTTAACTGATTATTCTAGTTGTAAAATGAGATGTCATTGTAACATATACATGTGTTTGTAACTTCTATATTCTTTACTCTCTCTTCCTCTCCAACTCTGACCAACGGTAAGATGGTGAATGAAATAAGAGAGCAGGGTGGTGTTTATAGCACTCTGCTTAATCAGTGGTTGGACAGGACTCATAATGTTCTGTCTTTCCCATTTTGCTTATACGGTTTGAATCATGGCTTGCAGTTTTAGGTGCTCAAAGTGCCAGTAATCATGTCTTCAGCTGGACAAGTGGTGTAAGTGTTTCTAAACTGGATCTTTTGTCGCTGAATCCTGCTAAGCACGGGTTAATTACCATGCCACCGACTAACTTGTTGATTGAGTTTTGGTGTTTTAAGAGCAGTAGACAAAGGCAGGAAGAGCTGGTCTCGAATTGCAGTGGAAAATTGTTGCTAAATAAAATCACAGTAATTGACACTGTGTCACAGATGGAGTGATATGGGCACACGTGACTCAGTGAGGCAAGTGTGATTTTTTTCCACTTATTAAATGCTCTGTCAGAGTGGAATTAAACACTGCAGTAGTGCTTGTTTAAACCATTTTACAACTTTTATGTGCCTGTGTGTGTGTTATATATATTCACATGTGGGCATTTTATAGTACTATCAACTACTTTTGTCGTGAGTCCTATCTAACAGAAATATTTTTATGGTAAACAAAAGCAAATAAATAAATAGCAGCTGTAATTTATGCTAAAACGATTTCTGAGTTTCAGACTTTATTTTTAAAGGAACATTATTCACTATTCACTAAGGAATGAGAAAGTTTGTCTCTCAGGAGAAATTCCTTCTTTATGTCTAAAGTGATCTATGAGTTTACTCTGTATCAGTCCAGTCAGCATCTAGTTTTCTATTTTAAGTATGAGTGCAAAGGGAAAAGTGTTTTGTCTTGTAAAAGTATTCACAAGCTTTTAAGATTTTATATATAGAGGGCAAAACCCATTAGTCAAGTTGGTCAATTGCCCCATTATTTTATAAAGGGGAAACGAGGATATTTAGTAAAAAACAGACCATTTCCTACAGGTTACTTACTTAGGTTATCTAATTGCATTGTTTTCTTGTTACAATAAGCACAAATGAACATTCCTTGCTGGTTAGGGTTTACTCTACCAAGTCATCAGCTATCTCTTCAACCATCCTAATATATGTATTCAGAATATCTGTGGGACTGCTAAAGAGCCAACTGCCAACTCACCGACAGATTCTGAAAACAGGCTTTGCTGCAGCAGTTCTTTACGGAATGGTCGCCCATCCTCCCTTATGGAGCCTGTCAACTGCTTTGCTTTGTAATCTCAGATTTACAAATCATGTAGCAGCAATCCTTTTAATGTGCAGCTGTATGACAACACACAATAGTTTCAATTCATAGTGAATTGGCTATGCCCATGTACCAACCCTGATTAAGTTATAAACTGAAAGCATATTATGTAATTATCATAACTTGTAACTACGTCACCAAGCTCTGCTTCCAATCTGATGTCTCTTACTTTTAATTGTGTCTGTCCATGAGAATTGTGACTCCCTACTAGGGAACACTACTAAGCCATTGTATATAATCACTTTGTTTTTATAATTGTTTGCTAACTTCTGTGTAATCTATGTAAGTTTGTCTATGTGGAGCTTTTCTCCCCGGGCCTCCGTTGAAAATGGACATGTATCCTTTCAGACTATCCCGGTAAACAAATGTAAAATAAAATAAATAAATAAAATAAATAGCAGGAGATGTACAAATAATAGGATCACTAGTGCAGGATAGTGTGCCTTCCTCCTGCTTGTTGCTACTGAATACATACACTGGGCTTATTAACTACCATAACTATTACTGAACCCCCTTTAAGGTCTGCCTCTCCATTTGTAACTAACATTGGTTGATCATAATTTGTACTAGGACTTGGGTTTTGCTGTGTTTTATATACAAGTAGTACTTAAGTACTGTGCCTTTCTCATTTATTGTATGTGTTCATATTTGTTTCTTTTTTTTTTTGCATTGTATGTATGCTTATGAACATTCTACTTCTGTTTAAAAGGCTTTTCAGCCTCACTTGTTGATGTAGTCTCCATACCGTTTTTAAAGGGCAACAAAATAAATAGAAGAGAACGTACAGAATGTTCTGTATTATAGCTGGACTGTCCTTTAACTACTTTGTCTCACAACTGTATTGTCACACTCTAGAGTCACAACTGGGTATTGTGAAGCACCCAAAGTGTTCATGCCTTACAAGACTGGGGACTGTCAGTTATATTTGTTCAACACATATAACCCAGGATGTGTTATAGGACTTAAGAAATAAAAATATTTTGGGGGTTTAGAATCATTCTGAGTGGATTCATTTTAGGTGTACTGAAGAACACCTCTTAGAGAGATGTTCAGATTCTTTCTTTCTGCACCCATTTCATAAGGTGAGTTATTGCACAACCCTACCCTCTGTACTTATTTATGTCTGAAATTTCTCAAGAGTGGTGTTAACCTTTTCACAAATTTATTTTTAAACATTTCCTTACCATAAGTTTTACTGTGGCAGATTTTCCAGGGCTTCATTTGCTTGCACACCTCTTGCTTTTTGTGAACAAGTAGGTGGATTTGTAGAATTTAGACTGACACACACATACTGTGAGTGGAAGTAAAGTGAAACATTCATGCCAGCCATAACTTCATGGCATGCAGCCATCTTTGTGTAACCTCATTTATAAATTTGTCATTGTTGTGACCAGTGGACAGATTGCCTTTCTGTGCAGCTGCTTCATTCTTTGGTTTGTGCATTTATATTTCCTTTAAATTTCTGACTCTGTTTGGTGTTTCTTTTGAAATAATGTTTTTAATAAATCCATTATTAATGCCTTTTGCGTTTAGTTCTTTCTCTTTTCCTGTCAAACAATCAGCTCTACTTGTGTAATTTAGTATCTAGCTACAATGTATGCCTTGCAGGTATGACTAGGGAACTTGACTTAGTCTGTTCTGCCTTTGTATGGGTCCTGTCTTTTATGTTTTCTCATATTGCTTTGACAAGATTAGTAACTGACACAAACAGTTATGTCATTGCTCTTCTCTGCAAATGTTGCGCAGCAGCTCTAACTAATCAAAGTACCCAGGATTTACTCCGACTTCCAAACCTTTACGCTTCATCACAAGACACAATTATCTGTTGGTCTTACAGTCCGTTTTTATTACTTTTGTTCCATCCTTCTGTCATGGCTGTGGCTAGCTGTTGTGATAGTGACCTTAATTGGGAATTCTTATTTTCAGCATTTTATCCTTTCCATTTATTGACTGTTGTAATGTACCTTTCTCTGGCCCACCTACACTTCACTCTAGTCTGTACTTTTGTCGTTCTTCATTATAAGGTAGATAGCTTTTCATTGCACCATCAGTTTCTACAAGCAGACACATGATGATGACCTCATTGTCCTTACGTTCTCACAACACTACATCTGATGACCACCTCATTACTATTCTGTATTCACAAGCACATGCACGAGGATCATCTCAGTCTTTTTTTGTGATAATAAGGATGTGCATGATGACCATCTAAGTGTCCTTCTGTGCTCACAAGCACGTGCATGATGACCATCTAAGTGTCCTTCTGTGCTCAGAATATTCCCATAAAAAAGATGATGCTGCTGTTTAACATCTGTATTTTCTAGTGTCTGACTTCAGTATACTTCAGTGGGAGGCTAGTGTTGGCATAAATAGCATGACTCCACTTAACACAAAAAAAGCAGAATTTTAGTGCTTTAAAACATGTAAGCACCACCCTCTTACAGTAAATAAATAAATAAATAATGCCCTGGTACAAAGAGCTATGCTTGCATTTAAACAACTCAGACACTGATTAAGGCCTTGACTCATACAACAATTAAATGCATAAAATTTGTGTGATTTAGAATGTGTGTACAGGAAGTGAAGAAACTTGATAAAATGTACTTTAAAAGCAAAGCAGCAAGCTGCAGACGTTGCAGGGAAGGATAATAAATGTTTTGGTCTTTTTGTGATATTGACATTTGCTGGCAGACTTTCCTCATAGCTTCTCTTTCTTTGTCTTCTCAGGCTGGATGGCAGATCTGGGCACAAATCATGGATTTTTGTGTCCTTGCCCTGTACATAGAAACTACACTGAGGGCAGAAGAAAATAAACTACACTTTGGATTTTTGTAAGTATAAAAATCCACACTCCTGTAATCCCGGTCAGCCTCTCTTCATGCCACTCAGTGTCATCATCTCGCTGTTCCTTAGTCTCACCCCGCCTCTCACTGTCACTGCTCCCGTCTGTCTGCCTCTCACTTTCCATTTCCTCTCCATCTGTCTCTCACATACAGCCATTCCTTCTTGGTTATGGAGGATGCAGACCTGATTCTGCACAAACGTTGCTGGTTCCTCTGTACATGTGCTCTCATGTACTGCAGCAGTCCGTAGTAACTGCACTTAATCTGCTCTCCACTCTAGGCTTGGTTCTTACTATGGATCCAGACTAAATGTGAGTCTCTGCTGCAAGCAGTAGCTGTTTGGCCCAATCCCCATATCCTGAAGTACGCATAAAACTTTGTCCCCACCTTTCATCTTGACATTCTGATGCAACACGTATGTCTTGTAAGCTCTTAGTGACAGCATATTAATGACATAATGACAGCAGGCTGTAAACCCTTTTCACACTCATGAGGAGAGTGTTGGTTTATTAAAGTAAAGACATTGTTTAACTCATACCTCTCAAACGCTTAACGCTACAATCAGGGACAAAGCCAAAAATAATGGAGGGGTGAAAGGCCCAAAATTAAGGACAGTTTTTAAATATTGCTCTTGTCAACTTAGAATGTTGCTATTGTAACATTTTTTTGCATTAGAATCATTATTTACTCACAGCAGTACTCGTTGACTTACAAGAAAACACAAAAAATTTGAGGGACAGACGGAACATTCTGTGTAATTCTGGACAGTTGAAAGGTATGGCTTAACCTTGCTTTAATGGCTAAAATACATTTTTATTAGTTGACTAAAAAAGACAGATATTAGGACATCAGGGGATTCTGGGATATGGTGATTTTGTTTAAAGGGGTGAAGGAAGGACAAAGCATTCACAATGCTGCAACAGACAACACACTTACAGTGAAAACACACAGCAAGTGCATTGTTTAGGAAAAGTAATGTGTCACTTTATAGTCCTGTTCGACTCTACTTCCAGTGTGTCTGGCCTTGGATCTATAGTCCTCTAAGCTATCTACTTTACTGAGACCATATTGAATTGCAGGCAGTATTTAAGGGGAAGCCTAAGCAAGTCCAAAAAATTATGTATGCAAAACTGTCTGGTAGTGTTTTTTGGTTATATGGGATCAGTTGAAAACTACATATTGATAGTCAACAAATGCAACAAATAAATGCTAATGTATTGTGCAGCAGTAGTGACAGCATATCATATTGAGCCACATCTTGCTATTTGAGGTGCGAGACACATACTATTTTTCCTAATTGCAAACGTGATACTTAGGGTTTTTTTGCTGACTGTGCCAGTACTGTCTGCCAGTCATCTGCCCCATCTAAGCCATTTGTTCCGTAATGAAGCGAGGATTGACTGGGACGGGATGGGATGGGATGGGATGGGTCGTCATTCAGTCAGCCATCAGGAGTGGTTCAAGGGCTTTTACATTTAGGTTGCTCTTACTATTTGCTCATGACCAAGCAAGCAGTGGAAGGAATCCACACAATGTGATGACCACTCTTGTTATCCACACTTGAGTAAGCGACATTGACAGCAAGCAACCCCACCGCCACTCTGAAGCTCAGGAAGTGATTTTCCCATGTTCCACCATGAAAATTGATCTTCTCTTTGCACTACCAAAGTTTCTTTCATGAGGAGGGGTAAATGGGCCATGCCCATTGACTCATTTTCTGGCTCCTCCACTTCTGGAGGGCTGCTAATCAAACCTCAGTCACCTGTGTCACAATCAGGGCTCCATTCATCTGTGCCATAGAGCCAAACTACTGGGCTTTCTCTTTGGTTGAGGGAGGTCCAATGCAGCAGAGTCAGAGGACCTATGTTTTATGTAATTGGTTTATGCTATGAATGTCCATAACAGGGCATGTTGCCTTCAGATGTGTAGCTAGCCTTTATTCGAGATGGCTTGTTAGAAAAACCATCTTTTTATGTTAAGAGTATGAATGAGCTCCTGATAGACTCGCATTTAGTAATCAGTCAGAGATATGACACTGTAGAACATATTTACAGTTCCTGACCTTATTTGTTGTATATTATTTTTTTTACTGGAAGCAAGGAGTAAGCAAGCAAATGCTGGGCTTTATGCTTGTCAGTCTCTACATGTTTTCCTCAACAGGCACGGTTGACTGAGGCTGTGTTATTTAGATCTGGACTTGGGTTTAAGATGGATGCCACTGTTACCACTGTCCTTCATCCTACATCAACCTAAGTGTAAAGTAATAAAGCCAGTAATGCTATAATAGAGAAGCTGCAGACTGAAAAAATTGGCACAGTTTGAAAAACTACCAACACCATAGCTAGAGAGAATAATTTCAAAGGCCTAACAGCTGTTTACACTTGGTGAGATACTGCAAATCATACATATACTTTTCTTTTTGTTAAGAATCATCAGTTATATGGCTACTACTCTAGATGAATGCAAGATATCAGTGTGGGCAATGTTGACAGCACCTTTAGTAGTCCTGGCAGTAGTGAGTCCAAATCAAGAAAGTAAAATAGAGAAGAAGAGCTCTGCATGAAAAAGAACTGAATGTGTATTGTAAGACTGGTAAAAAGCTGTTTAAAATGTAATACGGAGCTTGTTAAATACTGTGAAGACCAGGGATCTGTTCCTTACCTGCAAGATGGAGACCACGGTAGGTATGGGTGGTACTTTTTGCTCCTGACCTGCATTGTCACATCTTTTGGAGAAGAATAAATTGTTTGTTTTGTTTTAATACTCTGAAAACGTGAAGTACTTTTAATTGTCACTCTTGGTTTTGGGGTGAATTGCTGAGTTTGCCCTGCAGGTTGTATGTAGTGATATATTTTGCATGAAATTAAGCTTTTTAAGCACTTTGTTTCCTGTGGTTTGTGAGAGAAAGAGAGGGATTATTGAATATCCTCATGTCTGCCCACTAAAGAGTGTCATTCAGTGACTTAATCCAGCCCAAATCAGTAATAATCTCAGCAATAGTACCAAACAAAGATGTACACTATAGGTCAGGAAATACTAGATTTCGAAGGAATTATGACAAGGCCTGATTTAGCATAAGAAGGGCCTCTGAATCCTTAGAAGGTTCCTGTGTGTCATCCACTGTGGACTTAGAAAATGATACATACCTATGTTGTGTTTAAATAATTAAACAGAGAAATGACAACTCAATTGTCACCTTCCTGCCCACTTGGTTAGCCTTTCCAAAACCATCCTTAGACTCTTCTCCAATCCTCTGCTGCTGCACCTGTCTTTATATCATCATTGAAAAGATTGTTCCTGTTTTCTGTTCCCTCAAAAATATTGTAAACATACACTGAAAGAGTACTGGACCCAGGACTGACTCCACTGTTAAAGCTCTGTGTATCCTATCTGTTAACTATGTGGCAGTCAAGCTCCTTTTTATGGGAAGGTAACTGTAGCAATAAATTGTAACATTTAGGCCTCTCACCAGGGAAGCTACACGGGTCCTGACATTTATTTTGTATAGCTGCCTCTCTCTTGTTAAGGCCAGTGTTTGTCTCTTACCATAATATTCTCTGGCATTATTCTCCCATTTAAGAAACATTACCATACATACTTTCTGATTCTTCTTCTTGCAGATTTGAAACCATTAACTACACAGTCATTTGTTTATTTATGTGTGAGTGTGTTATATTTGAGTATATTGGATTTGGTAGCAAGGCATTGGTTTCCATTCAAGTATTTTGAAACAAGTCAGTAAAAAATGTTTTCTTAAATATTTTAGGTCAGGTTGTTGTTGTTCCTCAAAAATGTGTTTCTACTGATTTGTTTGCCTCAGTGATCACTGCTGTGTGTATGTGTGGGATCTCTACATCTTAGAGAAAACAGAGTGGCAGAAATACACATTTTAAAGTGCAATTTGCTTTTTCTCTGAGATACAGGAGTCTCAGAGTTAAAATATTGTGTTTATTTGTGTGTAGATGAGGCCAGTTTACCTTTCATGATGATACTGTTGAGGTGTTTAAGTTCACTGCTTTACATTTCACTGAGAGATAGGGGGACCCTAGGCTTTAAAGAGCTGATATTTTCTGAGATTTAGCATGAGAACTACATACTGACTTTTTTAAAAGAATATTTTCATCAGGAGGGTATGTCTTCCTCTTCTAAACCAGTTACTAAGCTGCCTATGGTACTCAGATTACCTCTTGAGACTCACGAGATTAAAAACATTGTTAAATAAAAAGAGATTGTATAGGTTATAGAAACTTTTTAAGAAAAAGAGCGTACCGTTAAGTCTGTTGATTTTATGTCTAAGACGAAAATGGAAGGAAACAGAGAAAATCAATTTAAAAGGTATCACAAAAAGAGTGCACACGCACATGCATTATCTGACCTAAAGATAAGTTTATCAGTGTCACGATACATTTTACTGCCTGTGCTCCTACTTGCTGTAATTGCTGTTTGTTATTGTTTTATCTGTATTCTCCTCACAGATGTAAAAAACAACTTGCATCCTTTCAGAAAACATTAACTTTTAGCCACGAAGAAACCAGTGCTTTGGCTTTTTATTGCCCTATAATCAGCTTGTCTCTATGGAAGCATAAGAACAAAAATGTAGCCCTCAGCTGCAGGCTTTTAAAGTCAAGCTGATCATTTATTGCTAAAGAAAAACTTTTCATTACATTCTGTGTTCTTTTATTTACTTGTTTCCACTTAAAACCTGTTATTAGATTAAGCCGTGGGTCCAGGCATTCAATTATACAAAAGTGAGACAAAACATGCCAGCTCTACATATATTATGATCTGTGTACTTTTACACCCCATCCCCACCTCAACAACCCAAGATTACAACCTATCAACTTAAATATGCTTTTGTCCAGCACTTTTTGCTCTTTTTGTATTGCAATGCCTATATTTCTTAATACTAAAAACAGAAGAAAGAAAGAAAAAAGGCATTTGTTTACTTTGGTATCTTTATCCCATACAGCAATATCTGAAAATGCTTTGCTATATAATATATAATTTATATTCATTCATCTAGTGCTCATTTCTAAACTAACAGAACTTAATCTATCCCCCACTATCTATTGATTCAGCAGCTACCTGTCCGATAGGCAATAATCTGTTAGATGGCTTTCTACACTGTTCCCTCCTCTGCCAGTCACCACAGGTGTGCTCCAAGGCTCTATCTTAGGACCTCTTCTATTCAACATTTTTACTAACAATCTTTATAAATCCTGCCCCAATTTAACTCTAATCCAGCATGTGGATGATTCTACAGTCATCGCCTCATCTGATTGTTTCTCAGACCTGCTTTCCAAAGTCTAGAAAACTTTCACAAATATTGAGACCTGGTTAACCAATAATTAGCTAATACTCAATGCTAAGAAAACTAAACTACTTCTATTTCTGCCTAAATCACTCTCTCATAATACCTCAGCCTTCACTGTCACCTCGTTAGACAACACCACCATCAATGTTGAATCTCATACCAAACTACTTGGGGTCATAATTGACGATAAACTAATGTTTGACCTTTATATAAATTACTGTATCAAAAATACTAACCAAAAGCTTGTCTTACTATACATTAACAATTTATTTATTTATTTACATTTGTTTACTGAGAAATTCCGACTGGATGCAGGTCTTTTTTCAGCAGATGCCCGGGGAGAAAAGCTCCACACAAAAGATATCTTACACCAGATAACAAAATATATCTTACACCAGAGGCAAGACAGTTACTCTCTTGCTTATCTCCTACCCTGTCTCTTCTATGACTCCCAAATCCTCACTAACCTACACATAACACTACTGAATAAGATGGAAAATACATATCACAAAATAGCTAGATTCGCCGCCAGTACTCAACCTAAATCCCATTACTGCCTGGCACTGAAAACACTGAACTAGCTTGAGTTCCCCGATCAACATCTTTTCTCTCAACTTAATATTATTCACTCCATCCTCTACAAACCCTCTTTCTGCCCTAACATTTCCAGCATCTTAAATTACTACCTCATGACTAGAAAACATAGAAGCACCAGCCACAACCTCCTTGACATTTACAAACCTAAAAATCAATTTCCTCTATCCACTGGAATAAGCTACCTTTAACAATCAGATTTATCACACAGCCCCACCCATTTAAAAATCGCCCTAAAAGTCCACTTTACTAATACCTGGAATTGCTCCCGTTGTGAAGATAGGTGAAGGCTGCCAGCCTAGCCAGATAGAACTTTGTAGATAATTCTGTCATTTGTAAATATTGATGTAAGCCACAGGCTTGTTTGTCTTAAATGTGAAAAGACTGCATTGGATATTGAACTGCAAAAAATGTAACAACAGTGCACTCTGATGTAACAAAGCTGACAAGTCAATTCTTTGATGTCAAAACTCGGAGCCGATATTTCTGGATGAAGGAATTCTGCCTATTGTTTTGAGGCCAGAGTTAATGGCTAGAATTTGCATGCATAATTTCTTTTACTGCTCTGGTTCCTGACCAGCTGCAAGATCAAAGGGGCTGTTAACCTCTGAGAGTCTGTTAGCCTGGGAACTAGAAAGAAATGATGTAATCTGAAATGAATTAGTGGTACTGTTTTATCAATTTAAGGACAGAAAGAATGAGATCATGAGAGCATTTGTCTTGAGAACATCCAACATCACCAGGACTGCCTGTATCTAGATGTAAGTAGGATTTTAGAACTGTGTTCTCTTAGATATAGCTAGGAAATAGGAAGATTAGTTTGTTTTTCTGTGATGTCAGAACTTTTGTACTGTATTATTTTAAGTATTTCTCTATGATCTCTGAACTCTTGACTAGCACTGTTTAGTAAAAAGTATTGTCCTGTGTTTTTATTATTTATTAAATATTTTTAAACCTTTCACCTGTGGCTGTTTTGTGTAGAGATCATTTAAGCTCAAAGCGTACATTGCATGTATATAGTGATACTGTACCAAGTCACTCCAAATAAGTTTTGACTGTTTGGTTGCACTTACCATTTGGATAATAATATTGCACAGTAATAATTGGACACCCTTCATAAGGGTCTTTGAGTAGCTAATAAATATTAGCTGGGTGGTGGCAGTGATTTCTACTGTATAGTCTGGGTAAAAGGGGCACAGCTGGAGAACCTGTGCCAGCCTTCCTCAGGAGTGTCTGTGTAGTTGTTTAAACTCTTATCTCAAAGTGTGGGTGTGTCAGCTACTTGGGCAGGGACACGAAGCACTGGTTGGACAGAGAAGGTGATGGAGGTTTTAGCTTGCCCACTAAGCTGAAATCTGGACCCTATAGCTGTGCCAGTGGGGAGTCTTATTGGGGACCTGGAGAGAAAAGGGGAAACCAGCCCCAGACTGACTGTGATCTCTGTGTGCTCTTAATGGAAATTGTACTTTACTGTGTGTGCATTTATTATCCTTTCCCTATATGGACGCCCCTCACTGGTGTTAGTGGTGAGGACTGAGGCTCCTTGATTGCTGGACCAGTGCATGGGCATCACACCTGTACACAACCACCGTGAACTTAATCACCTGACTCCCCCATTGCATACACAGCCCCTTTTCAATTCATACTTAATTCTAGCCACAGAACTCTAACCCCTAATCCTTTTTTCACTAAATTTCTCCACTACTCAAATTTACCTCCCTCCCTTCTTTTCCCACTTAGCTTGCTCTCCTCTGTCAGATTTCACTTGATTGTCACTACTACTACTCTCCTCTCTTAGTCATAAATTCAAAAACAAAACCTCTGGTGTTCCTTCTTTTATCCATAGTAACCCCTGCTTTTTTTCTCTTGACACCTAACCTTTTTCTATCACTTGCTCTCTCTATCAGCTTCCCTCTGCTTCTGATTACTGATGTACATGATGTTGCCTGTAAGAACTAAGATTTGATATGCAGTACTTTCTGTACTCCAAACTCTGAGTTAATTGTCATTACTTCCCCTCTAAAAGGGGAATTCCTTATGTTTTGGAGAGATATGAATGACTTTAACATATTGTTTTACTGTCTTTTTTAAATATCACCTTTTAAACTCTTATGCTACAAGTGGGAATCAAAGCATTATAATGCCTGTTTATATTACCTCATGTGTGCTGTACTGTTTGTAAACATTTTTATGGTGCATGTAATACTTTGTGGAGCTTTTCTCCCCGGGACTCTGCTGAAAAAGGGCGTAAGCTCAGTCAGACATTCCCAGTCAACAAATGTCAAATAAATAATAAATAATATCCTGAAAAGTTTTATAAAAATACTGTTAAGAACAAAAATTGTTTTAGTTACAGTTATCTTTTTCCTTCTTCGTCCTTTCCCCTTAGTGTCCATCTAAACATTAATAACATGAAATTGGGCAAAAGCCTTTCAGTCCCCCACAAATTTGACAAAGACAAAGACATTTTTGATTGCAATCAAAAAATACTGTTTAAACTTATTACTAAGTTTCCAAGCAAACAGTGTTCAAGAAACTCTCTAATTGAAGTGCCTGTAATTGAATGAAAGTTCTCATTGCTGTAATATAAAAACTTGTTAAAACTGAGATATTCAGAATAAGATATAGGCCTGTGGATCAATGATTTAATTCAAGGCACCCGCTATTGTCTGGGAGAAGAAACGATGCAACAGTCTGTGCTAAGAAATGGAAGTGCAGAGGATTGAGCTGCTTCCTGTGGACTACGGGTAGATTCCCTCAGCCCCATTTGCCTAGTGTGTGACTCTGAGCAAATGACTAATAAGGGACACTTGTGTCCAGTAATGTTGCTCTGTTAATGTGTAAAACATGGTCATTCAGATAAGTCCACCGTAGAGGTAGACCTCTGCACTTCTGGAAAATGTGAAGAGCAGCACGTGTTTGTCTGTATGAGTTGTACATGCTTGACTTCATGTAGTAAATAAAATACCTGTAAATAAGATTTTCAGTATGGTATCTCAATCAAAGAAGAGCTGAAATTATTCAATTTGTCTGTCCCAAACAGTAAAGAAATTTGCCCAAAACTTTAAAAGCAGTATGCAGCTTGTTAAAGGAAGCCTAAAGAATACTTACCCATTCGTATTTTTCTAAACAATCTTGAAACACATGGTGAGACAGGCAAATTATATTTATTCAGAATACATTAAATAGTTAAAAACTGTAAATGCATCTGAGATAACTACTAGAGTTATGCTCAGTAAGTGAGCAGCCCATTACCTACAACATATGATGAAAACCCTTAAAGCAGACTGGCACTAAGTGGTAAGGGACCTGGGATCACAAGTTAACTGCAACCTTAACTTCGACCACCATGTATCTACTGTAGTAAGGAAGGCTTTCTACATTCTACAACCTTTTGGAGAAGAAAGTCAATGTTTCCTGAAAGCACTGTAGTCTGATAAATATACATTCTACAACCTTTTGGAGAAGAAAAAGAAAGTCAATGTTTCCTGAAAGCACTGTAGTCTGATAAATATATATATATTAACTAAACATTCGGTGGTGTTTAATGCTTCAGTTCCCCGATGTGTATCAAAGCCTTGTTTCCCACTTTTCTTTAGCTTATTAACAATAGCAGGGAAGATGACTACAAACAACTGGAAAAAAAGAGGGTATTCCTTAATTTCCAGAATTTATAAATAATGTCACTGTCATAAAAAATATATACTGCTAAGATGTAACCTTTCAAAGTAAAAAAAAAAAACAACCCCAATTCATTTTGTTGTTTGTGTTTTTTTCTTTTTTATTGGTCCTGTTACATTTTCTTGGACTGCTCTATGTCAGAGTAAACAGACCATTCTGTGACTTAGAAGCTAATAATGCAAACTCAAAGTGGATGATGTTTTAGACGAAGAATGTTATTTAAGAGATAAGTCAACCAAAATAAATGAAGAAAAACACTCGACAAGTATAAGAAAGGGAACTCTGCAGATCAAGTCATATACATACAGGTATAAAGTTCAATAGACATTTATTTTATGTTATTTATTTACTTACTGTTTCTTTACGATGTAAGCGGACTAGCGTATTAATCTTTTTCATCAACAACCTGAGCTGAACCAGCAGGTTCCTAGGTGTGCACCAGGCTAATAACTTCTGGGGCCTTTTTAAGGCTAACCATGAATCCCACATCTCTGACAAGTTCTGCTACCCTTGATAAGTGTAAACAAGGGCTCATGAGGTGAAACATTTAAAAGCTAGGGCCTGGGAGATGAACCGTTAATAGGTTGCCTGTGTACCTTAGAGACATAGGTGCCAAACCAGGGATGAATTTCCTGTTCCCCATCCAATTGTCCAAGGTGCACTTGAATTGCATTGGAGAGGAACTCTGCTTCACATGGATGGGGAGCCTGTTACGGAAGAGGGTTAGTCTCTGGGACATACACCTGTCTGTTTAGCAGGTCCAGTTATATCATAGGCAAAGCTAGTTAAGTCTTTTGACCATATAATTCTGGTGCTGTTTGTTTAGCAGATATGCAGGAGGTTCATCAGGGTGGGGTCTGACAATACCTTGTATGCCAAACATAAATATCCTCTCAACCGCATGCACGAGACCGAATACATAGGACATGTTAATTGCTTCCTGCTTTATTTTAGTTAGGAACTTTTGTGGATGTTCCAATTGTTGGATATACAAAATGAGAACATAGCAAAATTCAGAACACACTGGTAAGACTCAGTGCAGACAGTGTAAAATTAAAAGATCCAGTAAGAGTGCATTGAGAAAAATAGAAAAAAAATATATACACAAAATGCAAGCTAAGTTGTGCATACAATACATTACAGTCATACATATAATGTATATACTCCTGTACACATATAAAATACTTTCATATACGATGTTGCATTAAGAGGGTGAAAAATAGTAATGTATTCTGTTATATATGATATGGGATGGTGCGTTACCACTGTCGTTTTTCAGTAGGCAGGTGGTTCCAAGTATCAAGTCATAGTCTAGAGAAGCCTGTCTCACCTGCACCAGTTTTAAAATGGAGGGCGTACTACAGAGAAATTGTTGCCTTGTGTACTTCTGAGTATGTAAGGGTTGTCTTGTGAAGCTTGTTTTAAGAGTAAAGGGGGATGGTGACCGTGTTTTAGAACCTTGTAAATTACAGTACTTAGAAGAAAAGTGTACCTGTGAGGCATTGAAAGCAGTTGTATGAATATGCATACATACATACCATACATAAATACCATACATGCATACATTCATACCATACATATATGCATGTATACATACATACATAACATGCATACATACATACATATATACCATGAATACATACATACATACATAACGTGCATACATACATACCATTCATACATATGTGCCATACATGCATGCATACATTTATACCATACATGCATACATACATACCATACATACTTAGCATGCATGCATACATGTGTATATATACATGCATATATATAATATATATATATATATATATATATATATATATATATATAAAAATATATATATATATATACATATATATATATATATATATATACATACATTCATACCATACACACATACAATACATACATACATACAATACATAAATAATATACATGCATGCATGCATACATTTATACCATTCATGCATGCATAGCATAATACCATACAGTCATACCATACATGCATACATACATTCGTATGTAACATGCATACATACGTACCATACATACATATGTGTACACATTCAAATTGGATTAAACTGTAAAAGACTGCAAAAGTTGTCTTAGATGTATGCTTTTCCTATAGTTACATAATTTAAGCAAAAGTAAAGGAATCTCTGTGAAATGTATTAAGTTTTTCTGTTCATAAAGTCCATTTGTTTGTTTGTGTCTTTCAGTTTTTCCCAGTTAGGGGTCACCACAGCGGAACTCCGGTCCGCTAATGATTGGCAGTAGATTTTTTACGTGCCGAGTTTGCCAGCCCTGACGCACAACCTTCAACGAAGGTACACCCATTCACGCATGTCTCCACACAGAAGACGCTCTAGCTGAGAATCGAATGGCACAACGTCTTGCTGTGAGGCGACAACGCTACCGCAGCACCACCACCGCAGTCTGTTCATAAAGTCCATTATCATTCAAAAATAGTATGCAGTCATACAGTGGTGGGCTTTATTTTCATGGCACCACTATTTAGTCAATATAAAGTGTGCTTGTTTTGTTTGCTGACTTCTTTGTTTGCTTTTGATTTGTGGAAAGAAACCGTGCTTGTCTTACACTGGTGAATACATTAGTTCCCTGTTTTGTTACTTTCAAAATGTTATGATCTTAAGTTTTCCATTCTTTGTTTTCCTGCTTCTGTTGAAGAATGTTCTCATTAAGATCTTGCACTATTCTATGATCTGTGTTGCCTACTATTGTTCATACCATCTTAAATAACATACTTTGTGATTAAACATGTAGGTACTTAGCTGGCAGTTACATAATGCACTTTAAGACAGTATAAAGATTCAAGCTGTGAAGCTGTAAGCAATCTGCTTATATAGACTTTTAGTCTTTGTTGACAGTCTGTTGCAGTTATAGAAATACTTTTGTGTCTGGTTCTAAGCATGTGGATATGTTCTGTGATGATGCCAATTACTTTGTCACCATGACGGGTAAAGGTGTAGGTCTGTAAACAGTTTTCTGATGGAGAGAGACAGTCTCTGTTACAAGTATATTCAAGGGTGGTCTGAATTGTGCTGTTTATAAGCAGTAATAATTTTACTTTTTTATGTGGCTGCCACTGTTCTTAGTATGAGTTACTGAGGAATTTATTCATGAGTAAAAAGCCATTGCAGTCGGTATCAGTGGATAACAGTATTTTGTGGTACTGGTTAACTAAGTTTTGTTCTTGACACCCATGTCATTCGGCTTCCTTACAGAGTGGTCGAGTGTGAAATGGATCACAACTGGATGAGTTACTGCTGATTGCAAATAATTCACTGTGCTGTTTCTATTACAGACTCAGCAGAGATTTATGTTTTTTGAGAGATTACCCTTTTCTGGTTGGTTGCGTAAACAACTATTGCCTTACAAGTTTTAGTAGTGCAGGAGGCTTACTACCTTATATGGAGCTATCTGTGGGAGGGGGCTTGCTGTCCTACAAAACTAAAGTAAGACAAATGTTTCATCGAGTTGATGGTTTGACTGATTGTTTTTACCTGGTTAAAACGTTATGGCTTAGTTACATAGTAAGATGTAGGTGACGTCTATCCTTATGTGACCTCTTATGCTCCCCTTTTTATAGTGGATCAGCTGTTCTCATTTAATATTTCTTTTGAGAGTGTTGCTCTAACTGTTGATAAAAATTTGTTTTAGATTATCTGTTATGCTGTTGCATTGCCACCTTATTCATGGTGGCTGCATTTATCTTCAGCTGATGTTATTTTTCTGCATACTGCTTCATATTCTTATATGTCACTATCTATAGTCTATATTGAATCAGTAATCACCATGCATTAAATATTGTTGTCTTTTATGTTTTTCTTTCGGTATATTTGTTTTTGGTGCTTTTCTCCCTTGGCCTCACCTGAAAAGGGGTCTTGTATGACCCAGTCAAATCTTCAAAGTAACCAAATGCAAATAAATATATAAATGTATTTAAAACAAATTAAAAAATATATTGCATTGTATTTCTTATAATTTCTTATTGTTAAATCAAATGTGTTGACATATATAACAACCACATCCTTATGATACTGCTGCAGTAGAATTCTGTGATTCAGTTAAAAATTCTGTTTAGAATTCTCGCTTAGAAGCCTGTAAAGGATGATTGTTTTCTGTTTGTGTCATTTTGCTGCTAGAAACAAGTATGCAAATAATAAATGCATACAAAATGAAGAGGTGTCTAGAATTGTTAGAAACCCAGTAAACTGAATTTGGGCTTGTCATTGCAGTACATATAGCTGGTAGTTTTGAAACAAATAATATTTTATACTTCCTGATAAGAATCTCTATATTTGGCTTAAAAAGAGACCCAGTAATACTTCTGTTTCAAATATATTATTTAACAGGCTTGTTTTATTTTTTTTAATAACCTTCTAAAGTATTTTATAATATTTGAAGCTGAAGGAGTTGAACAATATATATTTCTTTACATCCTTCTATGATAAAAGAATAAAAGCAAATGGACGACATAGTTATTCCGATTTGGTGTGCCAACAAAGGGTGCATAGAGGTATGAAGAAGGGATAGTGCATGCTTATACCTGAGTATTCACAATAAAGCTTTTTATTTAATAAGTGGCATCCATGGCAACAGCAAAGCTGTTCAGCCTAGAGAGAAAGTGCAGTTACCAGGAAACCACAGTATAGGTACGCCATTGAACCGCTGTAACACAACAAATTCATCAGAGAAAAATTATAACAGCTTGCTGTGGAGTATCTCTGCAAGTACCAGTTTTTACAACTGTGGCTGCTTTAGTATGTGTGCAGTCATGATTCAGTGGTGCGCTGTATCACCTACAGTAGATGAGTATCCTAACACATTAATAAGTGCGAATCTGAGCTGGTCTGAGTGAGGAATTTCAATGTAAAACAGCTTTTCTCTATAAAAGACAGATTTTGGTTACAAAACAAATGTTCACATTTCTGTTACCATAAGTAACAGCATTATGGTGCAGTGTTATTGCAAATTTATTTATTTGACATTCATTAACCGGGTTAGTCCAGCTGAGCCAGATATTCGTTTTCAGTAGAGACCTGAGGAGAGAAGCTCCAGTAGAAAAAAAAAAAAAAAAAAATATATATATATATATATATATATATATATATATATATATATATATATACAGAACATCGATGAGTATACATTAAAAGTACAAGAATATTACAAAGAATATAAACATATTAACAAGCAAGAGCAAATAACATCAAAAGCAAGAGGAATTAATTATATTATTGAAAATATATACAGTAACAGCTGCTGATATGAAACAAAAAAGATATAAAAATAAATACAGTAGTAATCAACTGAGTGATTTACAGAAATTAGGTCTGTGCTAGTAAATTATGGAATTACATCAGTCAGAGTTAGATAGGTGATAAAGCATGAATAGCATTTCAGTTAGAGTAAAGTTTTGGAAGGTAGAGTAGAGGAGGGGTGGGGGTATTACCTAGGAATATCCATTATCTTTGACAGCAGATGAAGCAAATGACATTCTGTTTACTAATCTTATTATCTCATAATATGTATTTATTTACTGTTTGTTGAATGGGTGGGTTAACTGACCAGATGACCCTATTCAGTCACAATCTGGGCTCATTGAACATAGGATAGTAGAAGACAGTTAAAGCATACATCATTACATGTCCAGTATTCACATCAGTATATCAATTCACTTATAATGTTGCAATATATTACAGTTACATACCCTGTATTTTATTTTTATTTCATTTTATTTATCCCACTAAGCTTGTGGCCTCTTTTCAGGGAGATGGATCCTGAAGTGGTATATATACTAGTAGGGGAAGCTTGGCCAGGGCATCGGGGAACTTCCACTCTTTTCTGTCAGTGCTATGGGATCGTTTACATCCACCTGAGCTACCACCAACTCAAACAGATGGGACCTCATTATCTGATCTACTCTGAAGATTATTACAGCTGCAGCAACATATAAGGTCATCATAATTTCAGCAGTATAATAGTATTCCATGTCTGGTATTTACAAATCACAAAGTTCCATCAGTATTTATATGTATAACCAGCAAGACTTAAGTTTTATGAACTTATATTCATAACAGCAAAACAAACAGAAATAACAGCTTGCAGGTTCATCAGAATTTCAACATAACATTAGTTGGACATGTCCTATATATATATAAAAGAAAAAAACATTCAAGAGAAATAAGTTCAATCGGTATTTACAATGATACACTGGTTTTATCTCATCAGTTTCAAAATTATATGCAGAGAATTTTGTGATAATGGCAAACATGGTAGAGAGAGAAAGACAAGAATATATGATAATATATGTCATGTTCCTGATTACGTTTCTGATTAAACAACCATTTTCACTAAAGCACTCGCACAAGGATTCAAATAGGAGATTTTCTTTTATGTGAATCATAACTTACTACTTCATAAATTAACTGAAATAGGTATTACTGACAATGTAAAACCTTGGTTTGTAGACTTCCTCACCAATAGATCCTTCAAGGTAAAACTAGGCACTACCACGTCTGAAACATTTCCTCTTGTAAAAGGAGTCCCCTAGGGTTCCACTTTAGCCTCTTCCATATTTTATCAACAAACTCCCATCTGGTCATCCTCCGATACCTCTAATTCTTTATGCAGATGACATGGTCAGCTACAGGTCAAACAAATCCCACTCTGTTATACAGACTCACATCCAAGATAACCTCCAAATCCATAACCAGCAGCTAATAGGCCAAACGTTATACTCAATTCCTCAAAAACAAAAGCAATGCTATTTAGACCTAACCAAACAATTGCCAAAGCACCCAGCTTCCTTAATATTAAAGATATTAACAATACCAACATAGAAACTACCACATCCTTCAGATACCTTGGCATTTGTGTAGACCAATCACTTAACTTTCGGCTACACATTTAATACGCATGCATAAAGATCAACACAGCACTGTTCTATGTGAACAAGTTGTTGCCTCTTCTGTCCAAGCCAGCTAAAGCTGTTATTGGCAAAGACATACTCTTATCTCAACTTGAATATGGACTACCCATTATAGCTGCAGTCTCAAAGAAAAATGCCACCACCTTACAAACCATTTCCAATAAAATCTACCAGTTCATTACTAACTCTCCCAATAATGAAGACCACCACCAACTCCCAGTCCGTGTGACAGCCATCCTTCTGTTAGGATCATTAATTCGCAAAGGCCTTTTTCCTGAGACATTGTCCCCTCTCACTCAAACGTTTCACCAACATGTAATCTCAGGGGTACCCATCACACTAACTCTAAAAACTAAACTCTATTTCACAGACCAAGCATTCTCTGTCCTAGCACCTAAACGTTTGGCTTCCATTCCTGTCTCGATCGGAGACATCCAAAAGTACTCTGACTTCAGACAACAGCTCAAGGAACACCTCTTCTTGCAAGCAAAGTGCAGTTGCACTCACTCATGTCACATTAAATGAACCCTGCACTTCTCTCACATACCCCTTTATCCCTGTTTTATCCTTCCTTATCTCATGTTGTCATTCCCTTTACATACTGCCTCTCATTCATCCTACTTCCTTTTTCGTTTTGCAGCTCGCTCACACTTTTTCTCCCTTCTACTCCTCTTCCTTCTGCATGCCTCTCACATCTTTTCTCTGTCCTCTCCCCATGGTACCCTTTCCTGCAACTATTCTCACTTGCCTCTTCTAATGTCTTCATACCTCTCTGTATAATGATATGCTGCTATACCTGTAACATAAGCCATCTCAGTCATTATAGCCATATCCGTCTAATCCATAAAGTTCTGCTAAACTTCATTCCATTTTTCCATCCATGTTTTGACACTAACTGCTTCTTGAACTTAATGCTGTAACATATTCTTGCATCTGTAAATATGTACATATATCTGTTTTTTAGCATGTCCTTGTATCTGTAAATCTATTTTGTTCATTTCTAATGTGATCCTATTCACCTGGACTGTGTCTGCAAATGGTCCACTGAGATCAGTGTAC
Organism: Protopterus annectens; assembly: GCF_019279795.1. Taxonomy (NCBI): domain Eukaryota; kingdom Metazoa; phylum Chordata; order Ceratodontiformes; family Protopteridae; genus Protopterus; species Protopterus annectens. Next base: position 717,698,292 of record NC_056725.1, on the reverse strand, counting down.
TTCCTTGGTAAACAGATATAAATAAAGTGTTTTCCTGAAATCTGTGATGGATTCCTGTTTTTTTGGATTCTGTGGGTAATTGGTTTCATATAGCTCGTTCCATTCTAGAGAAAGTTTGCTCACCTAGTGTGCTTATGAACCTTGGTCTTGTAAGGGTGAGAGTTATCCTGTGAGCTTCTTAGTTCATATGTACCATTGAGAATATGATTTTTAGAGGGCAGTAGTCTTGTTTTTGGATTTTGAAAATGAATATGCTTTATTCCAGTTTCACACTGAGAGCCATTTGGTGTTCTTAAGAGCAGTACACTGGTGAATGAAAGGGTCTTCTAGGAGGATAAATTTACAGATTCTGTTTTCAGCTGTTTGTATTTTTTTGTATTGTATACTGAGTGTTTGCCTCCACACAGAAGACGCTCTAGCTGAGAGTCGAACGGGACAACGTCTTGCTATGAGGTGATAATGCTACCGCAGCACTAAGACTACAAAAGGGAGTCAATATTCAAGTTTAGAGATGAGCACATTTTTAGGGATTGCTAAGCAGGCTTTTGGGGAAAGAAGATGTGAGAATTTATAGCACAGTTTATGCTGTTATTACCTGTAATGTTATAAAGTCAGTCTGTGATGAAAATGTGAGAGCAGTATCAAAGGTAAGATCTAGGTATTTTTGTTTAGAAGCATAAGGAATACTGTTACCATTAAGGTCATTTGTATCATAAGAAGAATACTGAGTAATTTCTTACAGAATGAAAAGATCAATGTATTAGCTTTTATGTGTTTTTTTTTGGGTGTTTGTTCGACTAAGGCCATTTGCACATCTTCGTGAAGTCTTGTTTGAGTTTGTTTTGTTGTTTGGAATGTTATTACTGGATTGCAACAGAAGTCTATCATGTACATACTTAACTAGTTATGTATGCAATTTATGTAACTAGTCTGAGACTGGAGAATTCAATAGTAAGGTCATTGATAAAGAGGGAAAACAGTAATGGCCCTAGAACAGGGCCTAGTGGGACTCCTGGGTTTAGGAAGCCCCTTGAGAAAAGAAAGTTATTACTGTAACGTTGGAATTACCTATTTTGTAGACAGTTCTGAAATCAGCAAACAGCGTTGGCAAAGATAAATTTAGCTAGCGTATTAAGAAGCATGACATGATTCACAGTTTAAAAGTCCCTGGCCATATCTATGAAAAGATGAGATAGTCCCTTCAGTCATGTTACAGTAAATGGTATCTGCAGCCATTATGAGGGCTGTGAAAGTGCTGAAGGAGTTATGAAAGTCATGGTTTACATCACGATGTAATCCGTACCTGTTGATGTAGTTTAGTAGATGGTTATACAGACATTTTTCAAATATTTTTGTAATACAGCACATGTTGGAGATAGGTCTGTAGTTTAGATCCTTGGAAACAGGGGATTTATGGTAGTTCAATGATGGAGTGTTTGAATGCATTAGGAATGGATGTAGTGGTTAAGGAAAGGTTGAACATATGAGCAAGTGGTTTAGCTATCTTCTCAGCCACTAATCTTAGGAGGTTAGAATGGAGCTTGAATTCTTATCCTGTATATACTTTGTAGATGCACTATTACAAACCTCCCTTGGTCAAACATAATCCAGAAAATGTGCATTAATCTACCATCACATAATATCAGATAACAAAACACTGAACAAGCACATGCATACATACATACATACCAGTTGACATAACTCCACAAACAACAATAAAAAACAATGAATTTATGCACTATATTTTCCAGATGAAAAATGTATTTGCTGTAAACCAGTCTAACAAACTGATCTACCCCCCTTTGTGCTTACCACTTTAGCTTACCAGTTGAATTTCCCATTACAGAGTTATTTCAGTTTGACTTGGAATGAGTTATGAATACATACATATACAGGTGTGTGTGCATGGGTTCTCCCAACTTCAGAATCCACCTCCACCATCTGTTTTAGTTTAATGTCTTTGATTGAAACTCATTTTTCCAAGGGCTGTCGGTTGCCATGGTAATAGTTTCTGTATCACGTGTGTGAGTGTGTGTGTGTGTGTGTCTATGTGTATAAATAAATTATATGTACATAAATTACATACACATGCGCACTCATATGATCTGTCGCTGGTTGATAGCTGATCGAGTGCCCCTATTTCATTGACAGATCAGCTATTCCACAGTGCTGTGGTGAGATCAGTGTAACAGCAGGACTGGTATACATGCCTTTTATCCACAGTTGTTTGATCTTGGAGTTGGTAAAAATACATATCAGGTGGTATAGTGAGTTCGGGAGGGGGGTCCCCCACAAAAATATGTTTTGTAGTTTTTTTATGCTCTTTGTTCATTAGTTGGATCAAAAATAGTAAAAAGATTTATGAGATGAGTTTGTTCATCTTGTGAAATACATTTGTAAGAATGAGATTGCTACTGTAAAAGCAAGGAATAACAACACAACCCATTATTTAATTGCGTGGACAAAAATTGTCTAATCTGTTAGAGAAATATTAAGTGTTCTCTTTTGTATATTGCTTTTTTAGTTGTTATGGACATTGTATATAGTTTGTTTTTTTTTCTTGTTACTATACTGTTAAGTTATTGTGTTATAATATGAATAAAAACGTTTTGGAAGAAAAGATTTATGAGATTAGACAAAATAATATATGGATTGTAGTTATCAGTAACAAGGAGAAGTAGATTTACTAAAACAGGTACTGGAAAAGAAATTGCGTGATTTGTTATTTTTGTCAAAAGAAAGAAAGTGCATTTCGGTTAGATTCTATCAAGCATGCATTTTTAAAAGTTGTGAGGTACATCATGTCGCTGAGTAAGTGGCTAGAATGCCATATATTTAGTTGTTTCATTCCTTGTTGGCTGTGTAACATCTCTCAGCATAATACAGACATCTCTTCATGTCAGACCCATACCCCAGTTACAAGAAGTAAACAGCTATGTGTACACCGAATAAACAACCCAAATAATAAGACCTCACTGTTAAATACTCGCATAAATCAAACACAAGGAATACTAATCATGAAAAAATGCACTTAGTGAAAATTCATAGTTATGTCACAGTTCACTATAATACTACTGTGCAATGAAAAGGTAATAACAGTCTCACAAGTAAGAACATGCAGGACTTTTATGAACAACAGCCTAACATACCTATTATGTGCTGTATTATACAGATGCATCCTACCTGCATTTATCATGTGCTGTTAAGTTGATAAGATTAGGGAAATGGGAGATGGATGTTCTGACACTTCTTAAATGATGGAGATGCACAGTATTAAGGTGGTTAAGATTAGAAATTACCTTAGGAATTGACTTATTGTTACAAAAAGGATGTTAATGTCATTCTTTTAATTGTCAGATGTCTGACACTTATGAAAAATGCCATTATGCTTTTTAAATAGCCACAACTGGTTTATATGGTTCATATGCACACACTTCCCCTTCCAAAGTGCATGCCTTCCTCCATACAACTTTCAAAATATGTGACATCCTCCCTCTTGGTAAACAGATTAAAAAAAAGTGATGTGCTATGGTTTTAACAGACTATTATTTCTGTACCATGCCGTGTATCAGCCCTAAACTTGCTGGTATGCTTTTAAACTGTGCATTGATTTATTCTGTGTCTTTGACATTTTATCCGCACTGAAACTTGTGAACTCACATATTCTGATTTATTAGCAAAACAGAAACAAATGTATACATATTTGAAGTACGTATAATTGAAGTAATTTTTAAAAGAGATTTGCTTCGCATTTGCATAGCTGAGCAGAAAGTCAATTTATTCTGATAAAGAAAAGAAACTTTGAAGGCCACTTCATTTGAATCTCGCATCTGTTGTAAAATGGGAATGTTAGGCCCATGTTTATTTTGTGCCAGCTGCAAGAGGCATCAGCACATGGCGTCTCCAAATCTTTCTTCACTTTAACCCTAGGATGTTTCACAGTCATCAATGACTTATATTGTTTGAGGTGCTGCCCTTAGAGTTAGTCTGAGCAAGGATGAAATGGCCATATTCTTGCAACGGGTTAAACCTCAGCAGCTGGGTATTGGGATCTCCAGGACAACCCTCATTATCATTCAGAGAAGGCATCAGCATCAGCTTTATCTGCAGACCTTGGGGGAGGGGATTATGCTTGTTTACCTAATAGTTCAAGAAGCAAAAGGATTCTGGCAGACACAATGAGTGCAGCAGAGCCCTGAAATAATCAAAGATATTAAATAAATGTCAATACTTCCTGCTGCACTTTCAAATATGAACTGATGTATGAGCTCAGCCACCATGTAGTGTTGATTTAAATGTGTAACAGTTTATGGGATAAGAGACTGGCAGACAACTGCTACTTATCTGTACATTTCATGAAAAATCATCCTAAACCAGCCTTGATTAGAAAATATCTGTTTGAAGGAAGTCTAAATAAGCAATACAAAATAGTCCCTAAACTGCAATGTTGTGTACTTTAAAATAGAATTCATACATACCACAATTAAGTTTAATTGTACAATGACTAAAATACCCATATACACACACACACACACACACACACACACACACATATATATATATATATATATATATAGAGAGAGAGAAATAATATTACACAGGAATATTACTGTATCACCCATGATGAATCAAACAAAAGCAGAAGATGAAGAATGTTACAGTTAAATGTGAACCCCTTGTGTAGAGTGTCATTAAGGAATGGCTGGGTATTATTGTTTAATAACCATCATTGTCATAGGAAACAAGCACTCATCTTCATCTCATGGTTCAGCCCAGCATGTAGTGATGTGATTAGAGCAATCTTCCCTGTTTGGGTGTCGCTTACATTAGTTTAAATCATGCCTGGCTTGCTTTTGTCATGTTGGTGATGCCCAAGTGACCAGATGTTAATCCACACTAAAGCATGGTGGTACACGGTTATACCATGGTAACTTGTTATTTCCTGTTTATTTTATTCACATAGACACACACACACACACACACACACACACACACACACACACACACACACACACACACACACACACACACACACACACATTTATTAATGGTTTATGTAGTACCCGTATTTATGAGGGGTAATCTGCTTGATATGTATATGGTTCTCACCATTACAAGCTCTGCCTGTTATCTTCAGACTCACTGTCCTCCATTTGCATTCTTTAGTCATATTTCCATTATTCCAATGTGCTTTTTTCTCTTTTTCTCTATGTGGCCTGCTGTGTTCGCCATGATACATATATATTAATTTCATGTGTTGACAGTTATGTCTGTGTTTTTAACTACAGAAATTTTATTCAGTAATTGGCAGGAGTGCTTTTCATCTGGGAGCACGAGAGTATCCATTTTGAAGGTTAACAACTGCATGCAATGCTTTCTAACCAAAACATTTTATTAATTGTATAACAGATGGAAATTTTTTAGGGTGGGAATAGCCAGACATGACAAATAAATATGGTTTGATTTGTTGCTGTATTGTTCCATTTTAACTGTGCACCTTTTTTGTAACTGTTTCACTTGCTAGTGATATTATGCATTGTCACATAGTATGTGTGGTGGCCACAATGGAGGGTTCCATTGGTATTAAAATCAGTGAGAAACTATTTTAGAAACAGAGCAAGTGGTCTTGGCATATTTAACTGCTGTTGGATATTTTTTCCTTTGTTGTATCTGTTCATGTTGTGAGTTTCCTGCTATTTCAGGGTTGATTTGCATGTATATGACTTTGCTTCATTGCTTTGAGATTTTGAAGAACATCATTGCATATTTATGTGCAGATAAATTTTCTGTTGAGGGCTATACTGCTTGATTGTGTTTGCATTTAGAGCTTTTCTCCCCAGGCCACTACAGAAAATGGTCATCTACCCAGTTGCACTTCACAGTAATCAAATGTCAATACATAAATAAATAAATAAACTATGATTATTGAGGAGATGCAAGGAAGTCACAATGGTTTTGTCAGGGGTAGAGTCTCCATTGAAAGCATTATTTTGTATGTTTATGAGTTCCTAACCATTTAAAGTACCTTAATTATGAAAGGTTAATATAAACCCTAGGGATGCCAGATGATTGATCAGTATGTTCGTGCTTTGTGGCCATGAATAGGGAAGTATTTTATTTTGAATAAATTACTACAGATCCATCCACAGTGATTTCTAGCTGTGAACGTAGATCATGTTTTACAAAATATTTTACAGAGTGCAATTACTCTGCTTGTTGTATGATTGCATATATACCTTTCAAATGTTTATATTTTTGCGTCGTACTTTAGGTCCATTCCACATAAAATTTGTGGTTTTCTGGCAAATCACTGATGACTTGAAATCACTAAATAATGACACACATTTGAGTTTGACTATATATTCTTTAGAATTTGCATTCTTAACGTCCCCACTATTTCAGGCTTTGTCCAGATTTCGTGCAGTAAGCTTGAATACCAGGTAGGCTTGGATGGTATGATTTTTAAGGAGCAGAGACAAAAATGTGCTCAGGAACATTAAATGCCATGACTATAAAAAATGGTTACTATCCATTTCAGTCTTTTTACCATGTTCCGATGCATTTATTTATTGGCATGTGGCTGTTCCCTTTTCTTTGCAACGGAGTGATGAAAAAATTACCACAGAGTTGAAGACTGGCACCTGCTGAACAGATTTGTGTTTTTCTTGCCTCAGTAAACAATATTACTCATGTCATGTAATAGTGAATAACTGTATTCTGTTGTGATAAGCAGATATAAATGATTATCATACATTGTGTATACCTTGTTTAGGGCCTGAGCCTAAAGCTGTCTTGTTTGTTGCGCTCTTGTGCTAGATTTAAAGAAGGTGATAAGCTGAGGCAAGTGTGAGCCAATTTTAGTGTGAGGCTTTATCTTGAGCTATGTTTGGGAAGCGTTGCAATTATACTATGCCGCGCCGGATGCTCGCGCCTGCTTCATCTAAGAGCGCAAGGACAAAACAGTGAAGTCTAGGGGTGAGGAACCGGCAGTCCCGGACGCCGGTCCTTTAGAAGGCTCAGGGGAGCCAGAGGTTTTGCCAGGAGTCTCTATGGAGTCTCAGGCAGATACTTTACTGTTACAGGATGTGCCCTCTCAGGAAGTAGGCCAGGCTGAGGGGGCTTCTCCGGTAACTGTTCTTCCCTCTCTTCCCAAGGTAGTTAGGGCCTCTCCTTCTGTTTCCAGAGCTTCTTTTAGAGGAAGGCCAAGTTCAGCTTCTGTAGGGGCTTCTCCTAGCATTTCGGGCTCTGTGCCTAAGAAACATATGCTTAAAATGGCTGAAGATTTGATTACTCTGATTAGAGGTTCTATGCCCCCATCTGATAAGAGGCCTAGGGTGGAACAGGAGTTTGATAGTTTTGAACAGTGTTCACAGGCTTCAGAGTCTTCTGTGGAAGACTTGCAAGAGTTTCCTGCCTATTCTGATTCTGATGTGGATGATTCCACTCCTTCAGCTTCTCCTCCTGAGGATTTTTCATTTTCAGAGACTCTTCACTCCATGAGGGAGCACTTTAAATGGGAAGGCCAAGATTACTCTGACTCCAGAAAAAGGCTTAGGGAATTCTTGTTTTGCCTCAGCATAGGCCCTTAGCTATTCCTCCTGTGTTGAATGTGGTGGAGGATGTTTTGCAGAGGCTTCTCTGAACCCTGATTCCTTGCCTCCTGCTCCTGTTAAGCCTGATAGGTATTATAGGGTGCCCGAAGCTCATAAGTATTTGTTTAAGAGTCCCAGGGCGGACCCAGAAACTGTTTCTCAGGGGCCTAAAGGTGTTAAAGCTTCTGTTGTTAAAAATCCTGTACCCTCTGATAAAGAGGCAAGGGCTTTGGATAGGTGGGGTAAGAAAGTATATACTTCTTCCACTCTAGCCATGAGGGCGTTGAATTGTCAATTTCATATGCTGAAATATCAGAATTATCTCCTTTCACAATTGAAATCTAAGGTGGATGCTTTGGCGGAAGGTATTGAGTGTAAAGAATTGCTGGATTTGGTTCATGTGTCTGAACAAGTGGGTAAGCATTCTTTGCAGTGTGGTTTTGATGCTGTTCAGGCCTCCTCGAGGGTGGCTGCTACTAGTTCTGTTCTTCGCAGACATGCATGGTTGAAGGATCAGAATTTAGCTGAGCATGTTAAGACCAGGATTTTGGATGCTCCTTTACAGTCTGATGTGTTGTTTGGACCGCCTGTGGAAGCAGTTTTAAAGAAAATGGAGGACAAAGCTAAGTCTATGCAGACTGTTAAAGATTTTTTGCAGGTGCAACCTCCGAAGTTTAGTAGAAATTGGCCTGCTAAGGGGTGGACATATCCTGCTTATGGTTCCCAGTCTAGGGGTAGATCTAGACGTGGTAGGGGCAGGGCTCAAGGTTCTTTAGGCCTAGATCAGACAGTTCACCTGCTCAGACTTCTGGTGAGGGCAGGGGTCAGTCCTTTCGTAAGCAGACCCAATGACCTGCCTTTTCAGCTGCCAGTGGACTCTCGTCTGGCAGCTCCTTTGGGAGGAAGATTGTCTCTTTTCAAAGAAAATTGGGATTTAATCACTCAAGACAGATGGGTGCTGGATATCATTCATCACGGGTACAGATTTTATTTCCACACAATGCCTCCTTTCAAAGGCATGCCAGATGTTCCTCCTCCACAAAGAAAAGAGGCTCTCAAGCAAGTTTCTCAGTTACTCCAGATAGGGGCTATTCAGCCAGTCCCTGTGTCAGAAAGGGGCTTCTGATTTTATTCTCGCCTGTTCCTAGTACCAAAGAAGGGGAACACGTGGAGACCAATTTTGGATTTATCTATCCTCAACACTTATCTGGACATTCCCAAGTTCAAGATGTTGACGTTACAGCAACTGTTACCTCTGCTGGGCAAGGATCACTGGATGGTAACTTTGGATCTCAAGGAAGCTTACCTTCATGTGCCCATAAGGCTAAGTTGCAGAAAGTATCTGCGGTTTCGAACTGGAGATTTTCATTATCAGTTCTCTGCATTGCCCTTTGGCTTATCTACTGCGCCCAGAGTATTCACAAAGGTTCTGGCTCCAGTGATAGCTTACTTCAGGCTTCAAGGCATTCAAATTTATCCTTACTTGGACGACTGCCTGATTCTGGCTCAAGTAAAAGAACACCTTCTACAGCATCTGGAATATGTCATAGCAGTGCTAAGATGCCTAGGGTATTCTGTGAACGAAATAAAGTCCAGTCTAGTACCCTCTCAAGACATGTGCTTTCTGGGTGTGAGACTGAATACAGCAGCCCAGATGGCCTTTTAACCCCGGACAAACAAAAGAGTCTGTCACTTTACTTCCATCAACTATCTCATCAGTCCGTGCTGACTGCAAGGACAGTCCTTCAAGCATTAGGGTTCATGGCATCTTGTATTCTGGTGCTTCCCAATGCCAAACTGCATATGAGGAAGCTGCAATGGTATCTCAAAATGTATGGACACAGCACTGCCAAGATTTGGACACTGTCATTCAAATAATACCTTGCCTTCAAAAGGAATTCTTGTGGTGGGCTCAGGAATGTCACCTAAACAAGGGACTCTCTGTGACCCGGCCAGAGGCGAGTCAGATTTTAACGACAGATGCCTCGGACACTGCTTGGGGAGCTCATCTAAATGGAAAGTGGATACAAGACAAGTGGCCTGCCAGACTACAGCATCTACATATCAACATGAAGGAGATGTTAGCAGTCCAGTTTGCATTGATGGCGTTCAAGGAGTTACTTCTTCCAGGGCAGGTGTTGATTCTGACAGACAACACAACTGTCATGTGGTACATCAACAAGCAAGGGGAACACATTCTTATCCTCTATGCAGGCAAGCAATGATTTTATGGGAGACTGCGTTAAGCCTGCAACTGACTCTTCAGGCAAGGTTTCTGCCAGGAGCACAGAACTCCCTAGCAGATGTATTAAGCAGACAAATCATGGATCCCCACGAGTGGAAACTGGATCTTCATGTGTTTCAGAAATTGACAGTGTCATGGGGAACTCCAGACATAGATCTGTTCGCTTCTCCACTAAACCACCAGCTGCCAAAGTATTGCACAAAGGGGTTTCATCACACAGCTTGGAAAGTGGATGCTCTGTCTTTCAGTTGGAAAAACCTTCATGTCTATGCTTTTCCACCTCTACCTCTTCTTCCAAGGGTATTACTAAAGGTCAGACAGGACAGGCCAAGGATGATTTTGATAGCTCCAGATTGGCCTCGGCAACACTGGTACCCACTTCTAAGGAGTCTTGTAAAGAAGCCTCCATGGCCTTTACCTCTGATTCCTCATCTGTTATCTCAGAAGGACGGTCATCTGCTCAATGTCAAGCTTCAATCTCTCCATCTCACAGCTTGGCATATTCTGTGTTGAAACATGGAAGGTCTCAGCTTCCTCAACAAGTTTTAAATGTGATTATGGAAGCTAGAAGGCCTAGTACTAGGAGAGTATACAGAAAAATGGAAGAGATTTTTATTTTGGTGTACAGCAAAGAATTTGGAGATTTCAGAGCCTAATTTGAGTGTGGCTCTTCAATATCTTACTGAGTTATTGGACAAAGGTTTGTCTTTCTCTTCCATAAAGATTCATGCTGCAGCAATTTCAGCTCACTATGATTGTGACCCACCTTTGTTTTCGCATCCTTTGTTCAAGCAGTTTCTTAGAGGGCCAAGAATATAAGACCCCACGTAGAGCTCCTACTCCTGCTTGGGATCTCAATTTTGTGTTGGAAAAACTTACTCTACAACCTTTTGAGCCGGCAGCTACTGCTGAATTGAAATATTTGTCATGGAAGACGGCTTTTCTGTTGGCTATTACTTCTGCAAGAAGGGTGTCTGAGTTGCAGGCCCTTATGGCAGTAGAGCCCTTTTTGATTTTCCATAAGGACAGGGTATCATTACGTACTAATCCTTCCTTTATGCCTAAGGTGGTTTCTAGTGTGGCTTTAAACCAAACTATTCATTTGCCTACGTTTTTGCAGATCCTCAAAATAAAGGGGAAAAGATTTTGCACACTTTAGATGTACACAGGCAATTGCGTTATTATTTGAGCAGGACTAAAGATTTTAGGCAGTCTCAGCAGTTACTTGTTTCTTTTGCTTTAAGTTCACAGGGCAAACCTGTGTCAAAACAAACTATTTCTAGGTGGATTGGCTTTTGCATTGCATTTTGTTATTCCCATCATGGCAAAGAGGTTCCAGCTGGGATTAGGCCTCATTCCACTAGGGCTACTGCCACTTCAACAGCATTTCTAAGGGGTGGCAACTAAGGATATTCTGGAAGCAGCTACTTGGAGTTCAGTGCATACTTTCTCTAGGCATTATCACCTGCCTATATACTCTAAGTCTAGAGCTGGTTTTGCCACAGCTGTTTTACAAGGCATGTTGTCAGCTCCTGCTACTTTATAATTTGCCAGCCTCCCTTACCTCTGCTTTGGGATTCTACCCAATAGTCAGGACTGCAGCAAGGGAAGACGAAGAACATAGTACAGTTTTGTACCTACCATAAATGTAGATGTTCGAGGATTCCCTTGCTGCAGTCCAATTTACCCTCCCTCCTTCCCCTCTGTGTTTCAGGGTGGTTGTGTAGGTGCCTTTACATGCTTATATTTTTTGTATATATTTTACTGTATATATTGTACATGTTTATTGGTGCAGGTTGTTTTTGGGACTTGTCTTTTTGGGTCTTCTGACATCTGGGGCAAGAAAAGACTGAGGAAATGACGTCGGTCATGCGCATTAGTACCCTGACGTACTGACGTCAGTCTAAGGCGCCATGACCGACGTCAGCCTTATACTCTGGTATTCGGGCCGACTGGGACGCGGACTATACCCAATAGTCAGGACTGCAGCAAGGGAATCCTCGAACATCTACATTTATGGTAGGTACAAAACTGTACTTTTCTGGCAAATCACTGATGACTTGAAATCACTAAATAATGACACACATTTGAGTTTGACTATATATTCTTTAGAATTTGCATTCTTAACACAATACCTGTTATTCTAGCAACTTTCTAAGTTTGTAGGAGTTTATATTTAAACTGTGACCCTATTTTTGGGCCTTTGTCCCCCCCACTATTTCAGGCTTTGTCCAGATTTCGTGCAGTAAGCTTGAAAGGTAGGCTTGGATGGTATGATTTTTAAGGAGCAGAGACAAAAATGTGCTCAGGAACATTAAATGCCATTAAGTGAAAATAATTAACTAAATAAATAAATGGTTACTATCCATTTTCTTTCTCTCTTACATACGTTATGCATTTATTTATTGGCATGTGGCTGTTCCCTTTTCTTTGCAAGAGTGATGAAAAAATTACCACATAGTTGAAGACTGGCACCTGCTGATCAGATTTGTGTTTTTTTCTTGTCCATAATACAATAAACAATACCACTCATTTTCATGTAATATTCTTTAAATATCTGTCTTCTGTTATGATAACATATATAAATGTTCTGTCTACATTTAGATTTCTCTTTCCTAGTTGTTCACAGTGGGCCTGTGCCTAAAGCTGTCTTGTTTGTTTCTTTTTTTCACAATTCCTGTATACTTACAGAAACTTAAAGAAGGTGATAAGCTGAGGCAAGTGTGAGCCAATTTTAGTGTGAGCCCATTAGCTTTATCTTGAGCTACCAGATCTCTGGAGTGTAGTTTTAATTTTGTGTCAGCACCTTCCTGGCTTTGGTCAGGAAGGAAGACAGAGTAGCCCAGTGAATGAGGCATAAATCTCTCTTGGGAAATTCTGGGATGCAGTAGGTTATTGTGGACCTGATGGACTCTTCTCACATCCAAAGTCATGTATTCCTTGACAGGTAACAAAAGTCTGAATTTCCGATTATTTTCAGGGTTAAAGTTATCTAGACCTGAATACTAAAGCTTGAGATGAAAATGTGCTGTACTGACTCTGAAACTAAGTTTCAAACATGAAACAGGCTGATTCAGTCAATCAGAGCACAAGTATTCCTGTAACAGACACTTCTGTTGTAGTAAACAGCAATCAGTCCTTAACATCATTACAGAATTGGGGTTGGGGTAAAAATGTGTTCTGAAAAACACACACACACACACACACACACACACACACACACACACACACACACACACACACACACACACACACACACATATAAACAGATGGAATAGCTATGATTAGCTGTCATGCACACAAATATTTGGAAACTTGCGTAAGTGCAACACTTGGAATTCATTTCACTTTATAAAAAGTATGAAAATGTGATGTTAATTTCAGAAGCTTTCTTTGATTCAGAGATAAATAGAAGTCAAAGGCCACTGAGTATGATATATAGAGTAACTTGTGCAGTAATTGTCTATCTATATCGCAGTCATAAAGCATAATAGCTGCTATATGCACGCCAAGTTAAGAGGTTGTGCAAAAGTCAAATTCTTAAGTGGTGTTTCGCATCTGTACAGTTCTGTCTCTGAAGGGGAGGCTGCTTATATTTTACACTTTAAATGTCAAAGATAATATTATAATGGGTACAATGTTGCTGCTTTTGGGTTGCAAAAGAAAATCTGTATCCTTTTTAAAATTTACTACTGAATAAAAACATATAATAAAAGCAGAATTTCAATTTTAATACTCCCCCACCTCTTTCCAAGGGGCTTCTCCTCTGCATTCCGTTACCTAGTTCTAGGGTAACTGCAACTTATTCATAGGTTCATACTAAGCTATCTGCCCTGGGGCAATTATAAGCCTAGCCCGATTCTGTATGGCTTACGCCACCCCTTGATTTGAGTATACTTTGCCCTTTTTAAGGTTTAGTTTACTGTGCCTCTGTCTAATAGTGACATGGGAGTAATCCCTGGGACAAACCTACGATCCCCCATCCACCTATCGAGATTCTTCTTGAAGAGATTCAGTGAGGTGCTCTGCCTCACATGAACTGGAATTCTATTCCAGAGCGAAGGGAGCCTCTGGGTTATGAACCTGTCCCTCCAGCAAGTTCTATTTATTTCTGTGCTGAGGTTCAAGTCCCTCGAGCGTGTGGCTCTAAGGGATTTAGATTTACTGAGGTGGAGCATGTCTATTAATTCTGGATTTGACATAGCTTTGTATGTCAGGCATAGATCGCCTCGAAGTAGGCGGTATGCAACTGAGTAGAGCTGGAGTTTTTTTAATCGAGCAGCATATGGCATCTGTTTGAGACCCTTGATCCTCTTGGTGAGATACTTTTGGGGTCTTTCTAATTGCTGCAGATGTCGGGTAAGGTACATCCCAAAAGGGGCATTGTATTCAATGATGGGCCTGATGAGGGATGAATAAAGGGGCACGATTACCTCTCTTGATCTAGATGTGAAACCCTTTGTGATGAGGTGGGCTATGTAGAAGGTCTTTCTAACCACTTTGGCAATGTGGTTTTCAAAGGAGAGATTGCTATCAACTTGGGTCCCCAGGTCCCTAATAACTTTCTCTGTACTTAATGGGTTTCCGCCTATGTGGTAATTTGTGGGCACATTGTTTTTGCCAAAGGGTATGACTATACATTTTTTGGCATTTAGCTTTAAACCATGGCGCTGGCACCAGTTATCTGTCTCTGTGAGACCTTTTTGAAGGATGTTTGTGTCAGCTGGAGAGTTGATTATGGCGCCCAGTTTGCAGTCGTCTGCGAACTTGGTGAGCCATAGTCCTCCCACGTTTACCCGTACCTCGGAAAAGTATATACCAAACAAGAGTGGTCCCAGGACAGAACCCTGTGGGACGCCACTTGTGACCGGTTTCGAGTCTGACATGGCTCCAGCAACTATCACTCTGTGGGTTCTGTCTTTGAGCCAGTTTGTGACCCATCTTGTGACATAGGAGTTTATATTTAAGCTGGATAGCTTATCTATGATGCCCGAGTAGGGTATTGTGTCATATGCCTTTGCAAGTTCCAGATAGGCTGTGTGGTCTACCTTCCCTTCATCTATGGCTTTGGTGACTGTTTCAAAGAAGTCAACCAGGTTCAAAAGGCAGGATCTGCCCTTGACAAAGCCGAACTGGGTAGGATCTAGTGTCTGTAGGTCCCCAATGTCTTTGTTTATGAGCTCCATGATGATCCTCTCCATAGCCTTGCAGACTAAGCTAGTCAGGCTTATGGGGCGATAGTTTCCAGGGTCCGTAGAGGCTCCACCTTTGTGGAGTGGGACCACTGTTGCTGTACGCCATTCTGTGGGCACATATCCTGTAGTGAGGCTGAGATTGTATAGCTCTTTTATTTGAGGGATTAGTTCCTCTTGGAATTCATGTAGGACACAACCTGGGACGCCATCTGGTCCCATGGAAGCAGTGTTTTTTGCTTTGGAGAGGGCAGCCTTCACCTGAGCATCTGAGATGTTTGGGAGGCAGCTGCCTGCCGGGATAGATACTTGCTCTTTTGGGGGGAGGGGGTGGAAAAGTTTGCACTGAACCTGTCTGCCAGGATATTGGCGATGTCTGTGGGTTCAGTGTATTTTTTGCCGTTTAGAATCAACATAGAACAAGTCTGGGAGTTGCATCCCAGGTTTCTAAATTAACTGAAAAAAGCCTTATGATTGTCTTTGGTGTCCTGTGCAATTTTTCTCTCGAAGCTGGCCTTGGAGGATTTTATGAGGGATCGTAATTTTTTGCTAGTACTGATCAGAGATGCCTTCCCTATTAGGGATTTTGCTCTATCATGTAGTAGCTTCCTCCTTCTGTTGTACAGTTTATTTATGGCAGGGGTTCACCAGACTGGATGCCTGCCTTTGGATGATTGGGTCTTGGTTTTGTTTGGGATAGCATGATCCATGCTTTCCTGGAGATGTCCGTAGAATGCATTTATATAGGATTCTGCAGTTTGGGCCGTAGTTTTCACTGGCCCTGGGGCCTTGAAGTATTCCACTTCGGTTTTGAGAAGTGAGAAGTACGCTTTTGAGAAGTTTTTCACTGTGGTTTTCTGGGCTGGGGTTGGGATGTGGACATCCAGTGAAATTAATTTATGGTCTGATCTTACCAATGAGGGATATACTTCTGGTGTAGAGCATAGAGTCCCCATGTTGGTAATGATCAGGTCTAGTATGTTGTCCCCTCTTGTGGGAGTGGTGACTAGTTGTTCCATAGCATTTGAGTTTATAATTTCCGGGAACCTTTGGGCTAAGGTGCTGGGGCTTGAGTAGTGCTCCCAATCAATGTTTGGGTAGTTGAAGTCGCCCAATATAATGGTGTTCTGAGAGATCTTCATGTTCTCCAATGTTTTCAGGAAAGCCGAGTGGGATTCCTGACTTTGAGAGGGTGGTCTGTAGGATTCTATAAACTGAAAAGCAGTCTTGCCCACTGTTAGTTGCACATGGATGGTCGCCGATACTTCGTGCAATGCCACTAACCTGGAGGTGTGGATATCCTTGATAAATATGGAAACTCCCCCTCCTTTTGTGGTTCGGTCCAGGTTTTGGGGCCGAAAAGCATGATATGAGGTATAGCCTGGTAGTGCTGTGGTGCTCTCTGGAGCCTTGAACCAGGTTTCTGTCACTGCACAGATATCGATGTTCTCCATACTGAGGAGAGCGTGTGCATCTTGAGGTTAAGACTTCTGGCGTTTAGCAGCATTACCCTTAGTTTCTTGTTCCTTGTGCTGTCTATGGGGGTGGGTTTGATTTTTGAGCCTTGCCTAAAAAAGGCACTATGGGGGTGGCAAGAGCCTTTGCCAATATCGGAAAGCCCAGTGGTGACAAGTGCAAGCCGTCCCTAATGAAGCAACGTGGCTCGTCGAGCATGTCATCCCAGGCTGACAGACACTGGATCCCCTTTGAATGACACCAAAATTTTAGCCAATTGTTAAAATCAATCATTTTGTCTTTGTACTGTGGCATCATTCTAGGTGAGGGTAAGATGCTGCTCAAGGTCAGGGTCATACCAGCCTGGGCTACATGATCAGAGAGCTCCTCTATGTCTCTTTTCATGTAGTCCAGGGAGGTACGTCTCAGGTCATTCACACCAGCATGTACAATGACTGAGTCATATTTGTATTTGCTTTGGAGTGACCTGAGTGCTTGCGTTATGTGGCGGATCCTAGCACCCGACAGGCAGCTCACCGTGACCTTCTCTTTATTCAGCCTGGTGAGCGGGACGTCAGTGTGTATGACAATAGAGTCACCTATAACAAGAGTATCATGTGTGTTATTCAGCCTTAAGGGCTATGGCTGCTTGGCACACTGACTTTGTGGGTTATGTGTTGTGTGTATTTTGTTTTGAGGTAGCGTTTGCTTGGATGTCTGCTTTGGAGGTCTCTGTTGCTTAGGTAGATTTTTATTTAGAGCCTCCGAGTATGTTTTTGTGTTTTTATGTGTTTGGTTCGCTGATGTGGTGGGACTATGTGATACTGGAATTGTGTTGTGTGAGGTTACCTTCTCCTCCTGACTGGTTACACCAGTTTTGAGATGAGAGAGCTCAGCCTCCAGTTTGGCTAAATAGTTGCATCTCTCACATATATTTGAACCTGTTTGGAGGAGGAGAGGGTTGTCCGTGTACATGAGACAGTTGTAACATTGCCTCAAAATTCCCAGATTCACCAGCTGGACTGGAGAGGAAGCCATTGACTGACCTTTGGACATGCTAGAGTAATATAGGGAAACTGAATTTAAGACAGACCAATAGAGGGCAGGGTAATCGTAGAGAGTATAAGAGTAAGTAGTGCTTATGGTTTAATAGTGCTAACTTGTAGGATTACTTAATTGGACCAGTGAAGGGCCTTAGAATGAGAATATGGTGTTTAAATTGAGAGATAGAGCAGTTCTAAGAGAAAAAGTGAAGAGCAGACTTTGTGGAGCCAGGAATAGTTTAAACCCAATTAGGCGGCGCTGCCCGCTGTTGCGCTATGCACAAAAACGCGCAAAAGAGGGTTTTAAGAGAGGAAGATGAAGGAGTTTTGGAATTGACCCAAAATGGCCAATAAAACTACAGTTTCAAGTCAGTAACCACTCCCACAGGGGCAAGCAGGCTGCTCAATGTTTTTCACTGCCACTGATCAACAGAGAGACTTCCCTTTAGCCCAAGCAAAAAATGGCCTCACAGAAACTTACAAACAGTTCAAGAGCAGCAAGCCTGTGACTGAAATTTTTTAAATCTCAGAAAAGTGGGAAAAAAGCAAGAGTTTTTTTTGTTTTTTCAGAGATAGCAGAGGTTCACAAGTATCAACAAGTTATAACAGTGCAGTAAATGACCCCACACAAGAGTGCTAGGCCAAAGACAGATAAAATGCAAGTTCTGAGAAAAAAACGATTTTAAAAATAAGTGCAAACAGGAAATTCAATAAACAGCTCTAGGTTGTGCTCTAAATACAGTTACTAATGCAGAAATCAAGTTTAACAAGCCAGAAAATGCTCAAAATAGATGGATATGCAGAAAAACTTAGCAAATAAACAGAGGAAAAATACTTAAAATCTCAAAAGTGGCTCCTTTCTTCTCTCAGAGTTTTCTCCTCTTGGTGGGTGCTTCACCAACAGCCAACAAGCCTGAAAAGACGCTAAAACCACGAGGCAACCAGGTTTTAAGAGAGAAAGATGAAGGAGTTTTGGAATTGACCCAAAATGGCCAATAAAACTACAGTTTCAAGTCAGTAACCACTCCCACAGGGGCAGGCAGGCTGCTCAATGTTTTTCACTGCCACTGATCAACAAAGAGACTTCCCTTTAGCCCAAGCAAAAAATGGCCTCACAGAAACTTACAAACAGTTCAATAACAGCAAGCCTGTGACTGAACTTTTTTAAATCTCAGAAAAGTGGGAGAAAAGCAAGATTTTTTTTGTTTTTTCAGAGATAGCAGAGGTTCACAAGTATCAACAAGTTATAACAGTGCAGTAAATGACCCCACACAAGAGTGCTAGGCCAAAGACAGATAAAATGCAAGTTTTGAGAAAAAAACGATTTTAAAAATAAGTGCAAACAGGAAATTCAGTAAACAGCTCTAGGTTGTGCTCTAAATACAGTTACTAATGCAGAAATCAAGTTTAACAAGCCAGAAAATGCTCAAAATAGCGGCTATGCAGAAAAACTTAGCAAATAAACAGAGGAAAAATACTTAAAATCTCAAAAGTGGCTCCTTTCTTCTCTCAGCGTTTTCTCCCATTAGCAGTAAAGTACAGGTTGAAATGACTGTGCATTATTACAGACTTGGTTATTCTCTCACACAAGTGGATAACTCCTTAGCCATTGCAATTCATTTTAATACTTTTTGAAAAGGCTTATGCTAATTTTCTGATTAGTCTATGGGTTTACGATCCTTGCCATTTGCTATGAAAGCCTACAAATTTTTGCTTCACATACCACATGGTAATATACAAAAGGATGTGTGTAAGGCACATATAGATTGTGGTTTGAAAACATAGTATTTAAAGTATTTGGACTAAGAACTATGAACCAAGGTAAACCTGATGTGAATGATGAGATACCAAGATTAAATAATGACATGCGGAGAATTAGTGAACTGTAATAGACAAGAATGGATCAGTTTGTTAGATAATCAGCTGACCTAACATGGATAGCAGTCCTGCAGAATAAATGGAATATCCTTCATTGTTAATAAAAGGGTTAGGGGTCGCCACAGCAGATTATATGTTTCCATTTCTTCCTGTCCTGTGCATCATGTTCTTTCACACCAGCCGCCTGCATGTCCTCTCTCACTACATCCATAAACCTTATCTTAGGTCTTCCTCTTTTCCTCTTACCTGGCAGCTCCATCCTTAGCATCCTTTTCCCAATATACCCAGCATCCCTCCTCAGCACATGTCCAAACCAACGTAATCTCGCCTCTCTTGCTTTGTCTCCAAACTGTCCAACCTGAGCTGACCCTCTAATATACTGATTCCTAATCCTGTCCATCCTAGTCACACCCAGTGCAAATCTTAACATCTTTAACTCTGCCACATCCAGCTATGACTCCTGCCTTTTTGTCAATGCCACCGTCTCCAACCCATATAACATAGCTGGTCTCACTACCCTCTTGTAGACCTTCCATTTCACTCTTACTGGTACCCGCCTGTCACAAATCACTACTGACACTCTTCTCCACCCATTCCACCCTGCCTGTACTCTCTTCTTCACCACTCTTCCACACTCACCATTACTATGAACTGTTGATCCCAAGTACTTAAACTCATCCACCTTTACCAACTCTACTCCCTGCATCCTCACCATTCCTCTACCCTCCCTCTCATTTACACACATATATTCTGTTTTAGCCCTGCTGACCTTCATTCCTTTCGTCTCTAAAGCATATCTCTACCTCTCCAGGGTCTCCTCAACCTGGTCCCTACTCTCACTACATATCACAATGTCATCTGCAAACATCATAGTCCATGGGGCCTCCTGTCTTATCTCATCTGTCAACCTGTCCATCACCACTGCAAATACGAAAGGGCTCAGAGCTGATCCTTGATGTAATCCCACCTCCACCTTAAATGTATCTGTCACTCCCACCGCAGTCCTCACCAATGTCCCACTACCCTCGTACATATCCTGTACCACTCTTACATACTTCTCTGCCACTCCCGACTTCCTCATACAATACCACAGCTCCTCTCTAGGCACCCAGTCATATGTTTTCTCTAAGTCCACAAAGACACAATGCAACTCCTTCTGACCTTCTCTGTATTTCTCCAACAACACTCTCAGAGTAAATATTGCATCTCTAGCGCTCTTTCCTGGCATGAAACCATACTGCTGATCACTAATCATCACCTTCCTTCTTAACCTAGCTTCCACTACTCTTTCCCATAACTTCAAGTTGTGACTGATCAATTTTATCCCTCTGTAGTTACTGCAGCTCTGCACATCACCCTTAGTCTTTAAGATAGGTACCAAAACACTTTTTCTCCACTCCTCAGGCATCCTCTGACTTTCCAAAATTTCATTAAACAATTTGATTAAAAATTCCACTGCCATTTCACCTAAGCACCTCCATGCTTCCACTGGTATGTCATCTGGGCCAACAGCCTTTCCATTCTTCATCCTCTTCATAGCTGTCCTTACTTCCTCCTTGCTAATCTGTTTCACTTCCTGATTCACTATCCCCACATCATCCAGCCTTCTCTCTCTCTCTCTCTCTCTCTCTCTCTCTCATTCGCTTCATTCATCAGCACTTCAAAGTGCTCTTTCCATCTACTCAACACACTCTCCTCACTTGTGAGTAGTTTCCGTCACTATCCTTTATCACCCTTACGTGCTGCACATCTTTCCCAGCTCTGTCCCTTTGTCTAGCCAATCGGTACAGGTCCTTTTCTCCCTCTTTAGTGTCCAATCTCTCATACAACTCTCCATATGCCTTATCCTTAGCCACCTCTCTCTTTGCCATGCGTCTTATCTCCTTATACTCATGTCTACTTTCTTCATCTCTTTGACAATCCCATTTCTTCTTCACCAGCCTCTTCCTCTGTATACTCTCCTGTACTTCCTCATTCCACCACCATGTCTCCTTGTCCTCCTTCCTCTGCCCAGATGTCACACCAAGCACCTTTCTAACAGTCTCCCTTACTAGCTCTGCTATAGTTAGCCAGCTATTCTAATAGGTAACTCTTCACTGTCTCGCAGTGCCTGTCTTAGCTCTTCCCTGAACTCCACCTCACAATCACCCTTTTTTAACTTCCACCATTTAATCCTTGGCACTGCTTTCACACTCCTCCTCCTCTTCTTGATCACCAACTTCATCCTACAGACCACCATTCTATGCTGCTTAACTACAAAAATGAAAAGACTCTATCCTTCAGGTCCACTACATACTCACTTGGAATATTGGAGTTCAGCAATATTCCAAGTGAGTATCTTGTGGACCTGAAGGATAGAGTGAAAGGATTACACCTTGTGAATAGAGTTTCTGAAGAACTACAGATAATTCAAGACATTGTCCTGGAGGTAACTGCAAAAAAAATGTATTAAGATTAAGAAGGAACATGTCTGTGGAGGCTTTAGAAGTGGCTGAGGAAAGAATGGGAAAACCATGTCAAGCTGAATGCAGAGTCTCAGGGAAGAGCGAGAAGAGATAAATTCACATACTGCATGAAGAAAATAGACTGAAAATGCAATAGATCTCTACGAGAAGACCAATAATATTAAGGAAAACTGGGAATGATAACACACAGAAAAGGGCTGGATGCACAAGAGGAGATAAATAAATTAGCGTCACGAGTATACAGAAGAAGTATAAAACTGGTGCTAACATCAGCAATACATGTGATCGAATGTTCTCCAATCTAGGGCCAGGCATCCCAGAGAATGAAGGTAAATGGAGCCATGAATGCCTTGCTAATAGGAAGGCCACAGGAAGTAGCAGCATTCCAGCTGAATTGTTTAAAATCCTGTATAAACACAGCAATGGTTGTTGGATTGGAAGAGGTCAGTTTTATTCCATTTCCAAAAAAGGCAAGTCTAGAGAGTGTTCAGATTATCCAACGGTTGGATTTGTTTCATACGCTAGCAAAGTAATAATTAAATTCTTGCAATCTAGATTCCAGCAATTACAGATAATGAACTGCCAGATTTACAAGCTTGTTTTAGAAGGGGATAGATGTATCAAAGATCAAAATGCTTACATCCACTGGATAAAAGAGCAAACAAGTGAATTTCAGGAAAATATTTACTTTTTATTTGCTGTCTTATGCAGAGCCTTTAGCCTTGTGCACCATCGCAAACTATGGCAATTTCTCAGGGAAATTGAGAAATCCTGAAGGAATATGAATACAAAACAAGAAGCAATAGTTAGAAACGAATATGGGCTAACTGACTTTTTTGAGATTGGGAAATCAGTGTGATAGAGCTGTAATTTTTCACCCTAATTCATACATGGAATATGTCATGTGAAATGCCTGGTTAAACAAATCAAATGCTGTTACCAAAATTGTGCAGGAAACATTAACAGCCTCAGATATACAGAGGATGCCATCCTGATGCCTGAAAGTGCAGCACATTTGAAGTACCTCTTGATGAAGGGGAAAACAAAGAGCAAAAGCTGGCTTTTTACTCACCACAAAAAGGAGAAAGAAAAAGATATTTGTTATTTAAAGACAATAGGGGAAGAATTAGAGAAAATGACATTTTATTTTCTTGCACTCAATCTCTTCAGATGGTGACTTTGTGACTGCAACAATAAAGTTAAAAGATGGTTTGTTCTTGGGAAGGAACGCTATGGAAATATGGATACAAGTTTAAGGGACAAGACCATTGCATTGTTAGCAAAGTTTTAAATAGACAAATATATGGTCTTTCATGTAATGTATGGCTATGAGTGATGGCCTGTATATAAGACTGTATGCCAGAAAAAAAAAATCAATATTTTTGAACTGCTGTGTTGAGAAACTTTTGAGAATTTAATGTACTGCAAGATCGAATCAGCCAATACTTAAATAAATTTACTGGAGGGTTCATTGTGAAACTAAAATTAAAATATTTTTGCTATATAATTCAGTAGAAAATACACTGATACTGGGAAAGCTAGAAGGCAAAAGAAGAAGAGGAGGAAGACGGGTAACAGAAACTATGATGGGTAGATAGCATTACTGAAGTAATACATATGAATTTGTAAGAATGTGTAGAATTAGCTCACAAAGAAAAAAAGAGACCTTAATCTGATGGGCCAAGAACTTTATACTGCGAGAAAATTTTCAGATAAGGAAATCCCAGCCTATATCCAATGCAGAAGGTCCTCTTAAAGATCTGCTAATGTGGTTGGTGCCCACTTATCTCTTCATTTAAATGACATTAAAACAAGAGAAAAGTAAGGAGGTCAAGCACACAGATGAAATGTCAACAGGGGCAGCAAAAGTTAAGAACTTAGCACTTAGACAAAGTGGGTACAATGCTCTGCATCATTTATGTAAAAACAGTCCTTTTGATGGCATCCCTAAGGCTGCTTTTGCAAGTCCCATTGTGTGCTGTAGCCTGCGCTGTGCTGATAGTTTCAAGGCTGAGTTAACCAGGCCTCTGGGATCTACTGTCCTATGAACCAAACACTTGGAACATTTCTGAGAAGAGAGTATACCACACTGCATGTAGGAGAGGCTGAGGATAACAGTACTGCTGTGCAAACCTCCATTAGAACTCCTTTTCAGCACATACATTGTTCTGACAGAACTTTGGTTCCTTTTTGGCTGCATATTCAGTAAACATCATACTTTGGAGCTCTACACTGGGGATCCACAGGAGAGCAATATTTTACATCACAGGAGAAAGAAAGAACACCTT